>NC_143580.1:201604344-201765903 GCF_048544385.1 Mastigoproctus giganteus
GGGAGGCCGTGTACCTGTTCGTATATTTCATTCCTAAACCGAAAATGTTTTGCCCTAACTAAAAGGCTGGTTAATTCTAAAATACTGTTGTTGTTGTTAAGGGACGTTCGATCTTTAAGTGCAGGGTCCATTGTTAATAACTCCTGTAATTTTTGTAACGTGAAATCGACGTTTACGTTAGTGTAAAGAATTCAACGTCGTAGGATGCTAATATTTTCCCATTTGATATATTAATGGTATTAATTTTTTCGTGTGCTTGGTTAGTATTGTGTTATTATTTTTACGAGAAATATTGTTAAGTTGGCAAAAGCAGATTTTTTTTTGAAATTATGGGTCGCAGTGGGTGACTTATTTTATGTAGTTTAACTATCCTAAATATGTGTGGCAGAATGTTATTCCGAATACCTATATTTTGTAAGATACGTAAATCAATTTCTTTTTGAGCCCGAAGTCGTTTGAGAAGATTGTCGGGTTGATTTTTTAGTCTAGTAATTGTATAGGTATTATATATTTTATGTGTCCTCGTCGGAAAGAATCTCTTGGATTTTTTGATGAATGTAGATTTGTCCCGAATTACTGTTGTGTCACTCTTCTATAATCTATTATGTAGCACAGAGCGGAATGGAAAGTAAAATAAAATGAGTAATGAGTAAAATTAGCTGTTTTAGAGCTGTACCCTCGTACAGCTCTAAAACAGCTAATTTCTCTCTATGTTTGTACCCATAAAATAGAGAATATAGAATAATGAATCCACAGCGCGTAGGCCTTTTTACCTATACATATTGTGTCACCTTTATCTGCTTTCTGAATAATAATGTCGCTGTCTTTCCGAAATTTTTGGAGACTCATAAACTGTTGTTTATTCATATTAGGGCGTGTTCTAATATTTGAATTTATGATCCTGTTTATCTCGTGAATAACAACAGTTAATGAGCCTCCGGAAAGACAGCGATATCATTATTCAGAAAGCAGATAAAGGTGACACATTCTGGACAAATCTACATATATCAAAAAAATCCAACTATACCCTACTTACCTGACGAAAACCTTTATAGCTAGAAAATATCCCAAAACAGCTAATTCAAGAAACCATATTAGCCGTAAAAGAAAAAAATAAATAATAATTCTCGCATCGATAACATTAGTACTGATCACACGAAATACCATAGTTACACTACCGTACCATAACCAACTCGCACCCAGGCTCCGTAATACCTTCAGAGGTACAAACATCACATTAATTTTTTCATCATATGATAAACTAAGTATTTTTTTTTGGCAAATACAACATCCATGATATAAACAATATAATATACCTTATAAAATGCCAACCAGGATGTAATGCGTGCTACATAGGTAGTACCATCACAAAATTTGGAACATCCAAAACAGCTAACAAGAGAGCATACTATCATTACAATAGTTTAAACTCAGACCAATTAGGAACCGAACTTAGTCAACATGTATACTCCTTTAATCACGATCTACTAATAATTACACTAATTAAACTTAAATCGAATAACGTAATTACACTAATTAAACTTAAATCGAATTATAAAATACTGTATTCCAGTATGAGGCCCTTGCTATAGAATGGTTTCGCCAAAATAGATCATACGAAATTTTAAACACCAGATTACCTACGAACCTATCACCAATATGGCAGCTGAAACGAATCAAATTTCCACGTGTTTAACGCGATGCATCCTGGGTACTGCGATACTATAAATTAACACTTACAACTTATGTTATTTACTAACTGATGACGCCGACATCGAAAGATTCACGTCCAGCTCTTGGCTTTTCAACACGCGAATTTCTTTTATACAATTTTTATAAATGACAACCAGAAAAAAGGTGGTGCACTCACTTTTCATACGGATATGTTTTTAAATTTTAAATTTAATCAATTAATGTAATGGAACTTTCACTTTTATTCCCTTTTTACTTTTCTTTCATATAATTTTATCCAATACGGATATCAGAGGTGAGTACTAAGATAATAAGCTTTGCTAAAAATTTAATGGATAATCAACAATACTTCAAGCTTTAAGATGTAAAATTAGTCAATATATACACAGATTGGATAGTTGAGACTAGAACAGTCCAGACTAGGACAGTTGACACGCAGGTTCCGCTGACCTACTGAAATCGTTCAAGACCGTATAAACACCTCACCTGGCAACGAAAATATCTAGTAGAATCTGCTTTACACCTCGGAATCCTACAACAATTTTCTTCTGATTTATTTGCTAGAAGAAAACTTCTGTTGGCCAGTCTCGCTTCAGCTTCACTTCCACCTTCTATAGTGCCTCCAGTACCTTCAATAATGTCAGCTTCAACGATCACTACCTGAGTGAGTGGTGTCTTACAAAGTTAAAATATTGTCACCTTGAATAGCTCTTAGAAGTTGATCTTTTTGAAGATCCACCGCACATCGATCCACTTTTCTTTTTTTTTTTCTTTTCTTTTATTTACCCTCTGGCCTGGGAAATCCGAGGATTGTGGCACCCACTGGTATTGCACTGCCTCCAGTGGGTGCGGGATTTGTCCAATCTTAGACAATTCACTTATATATATATATATATATATATATATATATATATATATATTATATATATATATATACAGGGTGTCTCAGAAATATGGGCACAAACGTTTAGGGGAGGTAGGTAACATCTAAAGGAATGGGAATCGCATAGGAACCCATAACCGGAAACGTCACGGGAAAGTAGTAGCAGAGGCACAAGAAGCAGAAATGACACAAGACAGTAATTAGTGGCAAACATTTATTATTTAATAATAAATATTAACAATGGAGTACGAGATGGATGCATTTCATGATGTTACAACAGATTCTTGAAGGTTCCACCATGAGACGCGATGCATGCGTGACACCGACGCAGCATGGATTGGGGGACACGGTCGAACACACCTGGAGCAACGCAGACGAGTCTTGCCACGAGATCCATTTTCGTCTCCACAGGCGATTCATACACGATAGATTTGAGGTCCCCCCACAGAAAGAAATCAAGGCTCGATAAATCATGTGAGCGTGGGGGCTAGGCAACGGATCCACCACGGCCAATTCATCGACGCCCAAAACGCCTGTTCAAATAGTCACGAACACACTTTCCATAATGGGCAGGCACCCCGTCATGTTGAAACCAAATGTTGCGTCTCGCATTTGCTGGAACATCGTCAAGTAACCCTAGTAGAACTTGTTCAAGAAAGATCCGATATTTAGCGGAGTTCATGCGGGATGGTAACAGGTATGGGCCGACTAAGCAGTCACCGACCATACCTGCCCACACATTTATTGCGAACCGATGTTGTGCCGCATGGGGGCGCACACCGTGTGAGTTGTCGTGAGTGCACACATGAGCATTGTGCTGATTGAATAAGCCTTGCCGAGTGAAATAAGCCTCATCCGTGAACAAAACATAGGCTGGAAAATTCAAGTCTTGTTGAACACTTCCTTGGAGAAACCACTGCGCAAAAGCCACACTTGCAGATGACCTTGGAGGAGCAGTAACTGAACCCTTTGGAGATGAACGGAATCATCGTGCCAGACACGCTGTACACTGCAACCAGACACTCCTAAGGCAGATGCAACGGCACGTGTGCTGGTATTAGGATTATTCTGGACGGCATTCAACACAATTTATTGCATGGCGGGAGTTCGCGTCGAACGTCTGCCCGCACTACTCCTGTTACCTCTAAATGACCCATAATCGCACAGATTTTGATGCACACGCGCAAACAAACGGTGGTCCGGTACATGTCTGTCTGGGAAGCGTTCTCCATAAATTCGTTGAGCGGCTCGTCCATTGACCTCTGCTAATCCATACACTAGGTGCATGTCTGCCAGGCGTCTCCGTAGCCAGGTGGGAAGGAGCAGCAGTGCGTAGTACACGCTTCTTGATTAGACCGGGGTTCGAGCCCGTCACTACCAAATATGGAAGATGCGGAAAGGTCAGGGAATGACCACCGCATATCCCGGAGCAATATGGCCTTAGTTGCTAATGCTAAAAATAACAAAACAACAACAGCATGTCTGCCAGCTTACAGTTCGTATATCGTTGCATGCTCTTCGTGAGGCGACTACTGCTTGAATGAGTAAACCAGAAATTTTCCCTCTCGCGAACTGATGAACAGCGCCGTGTACCGACTTACGGTGACGTTTCCGGTTATGGGTTCCAATGCGATTCACATTCCTTTAGATGTTACCTACCTCCCCTAAACGTTTGTACCAATATTTTTGAGACACCTTGTATATATATATATATTTTTTTATTTTATTTTATTATTATTTTTTCTCTCTATGCTTGTACCCATTGGTTTGGGTAGCTGTTAGACTTGGTGCATTCTAGCCTTAGACGCCAATGCGCCATAAAATCCTAGAACAACCAACTAACCAACTTGGGTAGCTGTGGGTACTGGATTTTGCTGGCACCCACTGGTATAGAACTACCTCCGGTGGGTGCGGGACTTCGCCCTCTTCAGGGCACATACAGGTTGTAATGGTCTATCTCCACTTGACTAGGGACATATCTAGTTGTGACCCATCTCTTCGTGGTGTAGACGGGCACCAGGCACGCTCTCCAGGATATCGCCTGCCCAGTGGCAAAGAGGCCAGAAAGAACTAAACAACACAACAACAACACATACTCTACGCAAACATAATACTACACTCGTTTCTAGGCATTCTACAGAATAACATGGCAGAGATGAACTAATGTTCCTGGAGCCGCCGTATAGAAGATACTATATGTACATGTCTACATAGTTGAGAATAGAAAAGAGTTTTCTAAAAATTCCGGTAAGTTGATGATAGGTTGCTAAGTATAGTACTATCCGGTTGTACAAAGTGCGTGTCACTGCTTCGTATGAAGTGGGACTACTACACAGTTAGTTCTTTATGGGTTTGTGCATGAGTCAAGCAAGGCTGCGATACCGGGTCTAATGCATTGTTTTTTGTGTGCATTATTTTCAGTTAGTTGTAAGGGTCTATTTGAAGGTCATTGCAAGATGTTTTGTGGTGTTTGCTAGAAACATATTGTCTAGGTACATAAGGTCGTTAACTTTCATCTTTTAAGGAAAGGAGAGAATTCTGTTTGCTCTTTTGATGGGAGCTGTGACAATATCACTTATGTTAGAAACCCTTTTGGTCAGTAATTTCGACAGAGTGGCGATATATTTTTCCTAGAACAAGGAGCTTCCATGGAGTAATGTCGATGTTAGCATGTAATATCGATCGGGATATAATGGATGGCATTCTTCTTAGTCGGCGTGTCCATCTTAAGATCCAATATTAAGTGCGAAATATCTATTCTTGGTGGCGTGGAAGTGCCGAGGACCAGATCTCTGAAGCATTATAGAGGGATGCGTGTGAGACATCTTGTTAAATATAGGCATATAAGTGATACGGTATGGCAGCCTGTTAACTCCTGTTGAACTGCCCAAAATACCACATGTTTTGTTTCTTGTTTCACGTAATACTCCCGAAAAGTGAGGGTCTCATTCCAGGTTAGGCCAAGGTCTGTATATGGGATGAGACATTTTGTACTATATTGCCATTGACGATTGCCTGGATATTGTTTTTATAGTGCGTCTTATCTGTGCATTTTTTTCAAAATACAGTTCTAGCCCAGCTATTGCAAGACATTTACAGGAAGATTTATTTATATAGAGAGAGATTTTCGTTAATTTCCGATGTTTGGACTGTCGGAAGTGACAGCTTTAGATCACCCGCAGAAGTGAGGATGTAAGGCTATGAATGCCTCCAGCACTGCAGCAAAAGAGAGTAGTTGACAGTACTTCACCCTGAGGGATGCCCCTACTGACATTGATAGTTGCTTAGTTTGGGCCGCATGAGATGATTAATTTCCTCGATTCTGGCAAAGAGGTAAGAATTCGAAGCCGAGGAGTTTTTTTTTTTTTTATTTAATATATCTTTTTAGTAGCGTCGTCAGAGACTAGATCAGTATTGTAGCCGGAACGGGGCAGGTCTAGGAACCCTTAAATTCTGTAATGTAAGTTTTGAGGGTCATCCAACAATCCTTCCTCTGCACAGTGATACCGTCATCAACCAGCGACTTCTGATACCACTCCAGATTAACAGAATTATATCTAGAACTTGTTCCTGCTGATCTTGTTTTTGAATGGCATTTCTACTGCTGTTTGACAGTATACCTTTTCTCTTTGTGGACTACTTTGGGCAGCACTGCATAAAGACATGGGCAAAGACATAGACAAAGATGTTATATATTTTTTTATTATTTTTTTGTTTTGTTTTATTTTTTATTTATTTTTAGTTTTATTTTATTTTATTTTATCTTTTTGGTTTTATTTTATTATTATTTTTTAAATTTATTTGTTTCTTATTTATTTACGTATTTTTTTACTTTATGCTATTCTCTTTATTTCTTTGTCTTCTGCTGTCCTGTCTCCTGGGAATGTGTGTGTGTGTGTGCGCGTGCTGTTGCCGGCTTGCTGGCACGGGGTTCTTCTTGAGTGGCTCCAAACTCTCTTTGTACATTCAGTGCGTGACTGTTGAGGTTGGCCATGATACACGCGTAGTTGTGGCCTACCTCCCCGTGGTGTAGACGGACACTGGGCAGGCTTTCCAGGTGATCGTCTGGAAACAACTAAACAACACACACACTGCACGAACATAATATTACACACATTTCTGGCCTGTTACAGTGCTCTGTAACCATCACAGTGTACAAAGGCGGAGTTGAACTTTCGTTCGCGTGCCGTCCTACATAAGATACTATACATGTCTACATACCTGTCTACATGTCATCCAACAAAGTATTCCTCATAATACTATAATTAACAAGAGGGGAAACCGTTTAAAACGCAGATTATTGCAATATTTTAAACATATTAAAAATAACGTTTCTCCGTTATAAGATACTATACATGTCTACATACCTGTCTACATGTCATCCAACAAAGTATTCCTCATAATACTATAATTGACAAGAGGGGAAACCGTTTAAAACGCAGATTATTGCAATATTTTAAACATATTAAAAATAACGTTTCTCCGTTATATTTAAGCTGTTTCAGATATTCGTTAATTATAACGCTGCGCCCTCACGAGTAGAAAGCTGTAATTGTTGTCTTTCCACACAATGTCGAATCCCATCGAGACGGGATTTTTTTTTCCGCACCATTGATCATGCTAGAGTTTAACTATATTTTTTCACTGCGGAAACTTCTTTTTTTTTTTATACCCAGAAATAGT
This sequence comes from Mastigoproctus giganteus, assembly GCF_048544385.1. Lineage (NCBI taxonomy): Eukaryota > Metazoa > Arthropoda > Arachnida > Uropygi > Thelyphonidae > Mastigoproctus > Mastigoproctus giganteus. The sequence goes on from NC_143580.1 coordinate 201,611,603, forward strand.
GGCCATTCTACCACAGAATACGCATAGTTTGTATCACTATATACATGGCCTTAGTTGCCACTGCGAAAATTCAAAACAATCGGTAAACGAACTGTCAACCATCATAACACTGACGCTACCAGTTTCAGTATTTCCAGCAGAAATAAGTTCATCACTCCACGTTGTTTTCTGCATACTGATACTACCATTTGTACCACGCAAATGACAGAATTCCTCAGAGCAAATAATCCACTTCCAATATTTTGGTTATCCTTGGACCACTGCAGGAATTTTTTTCCCCCTAATTACATGCAAATAGAACAAGTGCGCCGCAAAGTCTTTTGCTGTTGTCAACTAGACTAATATTTGATATATCGTGATATGGAATAGTTGATTGACGCTGCAATATGCTAATGTACTGAAATGCAATTTGGGACAAAAAAATATAGTTTGCTTCAATTAGGATATTGATTAACGTTAAGATTTTAACTGGAGGATTCCCAATTCGTGTAACTGCGCATCTGAGTGAAGTAATTTATCTAGTACATCAAGAACATATGGAACATTAACATTCGTATAAAGCAAACATTTATTAAATCTTACTATTATGCGACGATAGAAGGTTCTGTAGCTGAGATTTTTCATAAAAGTACTAATGTAAGTAGGTTTATCTTCTCGCTTTTTGGAGTTTTGATTCTTTTACTTAACAAGAAATGAATTGTATACAACAGTAGTATGATAAATATAAGTCAGCACACCAGGGATACCACATCATTAATTAATAGCGTTAAAAATAATCTGAATAGGTATACTTCTCTACCGAATATTGAAAGTCCTAGAAAAAAGAATATCATTTGTATTTTCGGTAGGCAAAATTGAATGCTGTTTATCAAAATCTGGAAATATCTATCATATTCCATTCTATAGTTAAATTAGGAAGGTTGTTTTCTACGAGTTCTCGCGTTGTATCTTCTCATAACAGAGTAAACCCGATGCACTCTACTTAATAAAATCAGCAATAATTAGAATTCCTTTAATGCTGGTAGTTCCGGAGCCTCTGGGCTCGCACAACACTTCCTTTCCTGAGCACTTTTTTTCAAATTTGATCATATTTCAGTATTGGATTACGAGCTAAACTATTCTCAAATGCTAATTTTTGAAACTTTACAAACAAAATGTGAGATTTCAATACGTGAGAGTTCCATTAACATCCGTTTATTATGTCAGGAATTAATTATGCAAGTCTACGTGAGAAATAATGTATTATAATAGAAGGGGTGGTGGGGTAATGCTTCTTATCAGAAGCAGCCTGAGTGCGACGATAGCTTTCCCGGATTCAGACATTTCACATGCTAGTATAGAGTCTGTATGGTGTGAGATAGTTGGAAACAAAGGTATAATGCGAGTAGGAGTAATCTACAGACCAGGTGATTGTGAAGATTATGACAAAAGCCTCTACATGCAAATGGATGGGCAAGTAAGCGTCAATGTCTTATTATGGGTGATTTCAATTTGCCTCTAATTGATTGGAGTAAATGGGAAGGAAACTCGACATGGAGAACAAAATTTTTAAATCAACTAGATGACTGTTATTTGTATCAACATGTCAGGGAAAGTACTAGAGAAAAGAATATCCTAGACCTCATCATCACACATGAATCAGATGACATAACAAGACTGACAGTAGAGGAACCAGTAGCAGGAAGTGATCACGGAGTTCTACGGTGGATGATGACGAGAGAGGTAGCAGAAGTAAAAGGCAAAGGAATGGGTTTTAATTTCAGAAAAGCAAATTACGATGCCTTACGGTACTACATAGCCTCTATTAACTGGGTAGATAATGTGCAGAAAATGAATACATTTGAATGGTGGTACGCTTTTAAAACATTGATCACAGATGCCGTGAATGCGTATATTCCATTAAAAAAATACTCCACGAGGAGGGTTCCAAGTTGGATGAATAGTGAATTTGCCACATTACTCGAGCAGAAAAAGGTGGCATGGAAAGGTTACAGAGCAATAAAAAGTACTGAAGCCTATAACAGCTACAAGGTGATGTGTAATAGAGCCACAGAAAAGGTTCGACAGGCAAAGGCAGTTTATGAGAAATCACTAGCAAACAGAGCAAGGAGGGGGGTAAAGAATTCTTCGCATATATAAATGCCAAGAAGAGCAGGACAAACCAGATCGGACCTTTACGTAAGGGAAAGGGGATAGTATTAAATACACCAGCTGCCATTGCAGATGAACTCAACAGTTATTTTGCATCGATATTTACAAATGATAAACCTTTTGTGACAATGGGAAATTGTGGGAGCGAAGTTAAAAAATATGTAATTAATGATATTGAAATTTCGCAAGATTATTTAATGAAAAAACTTTCGAACCTACAGACCAGTAAGGCTCCTGGAGTTGATGGAATATACCCTATAATCTTAAGAGAGGCGGTAAGCGAGTGCATTGAACCATTGAGGCTAATTATGCGAGCATCACTAGACTCTGGGGAGATTCCCTTGGATTGGAAAAGTGCAAATGTATCTCCCATACATAAGGGTGGCTCTAAAAGTGAAGTTGAAAATTATCGACCTGTCAGTCTGACTTCAGTAGTAGGGAAAATCATGGAGGCAATGATCAAGGGTAGAATTCAGGATCATTTGGATCGAATTGAAATTCTCAAGGATACTCAGCATGGTTTTGTAAAGGGAAAATCATGTTTAACAAATCTGGTTCTCTATTTCGAAAGGGTCACTCACGAGCTGGCTTTAGGGAATAATTTCGACATTGTTTATTTAGATTTCAGCAAAGCTTTTGACTCAGTCCCACATGAGCGGTTGCTTTATAAGCTGGAACAGGTTGGAATCACTGGGAAAATCCTTAGATGGATAGAAGGATGGCTTCAGGGCAGGAGGCACAGGGTTGTGATAAATGGCTATTCCTCAGATTGGGTTGATGTAAGAAGTGGGGTTCCCCAGGGATCGGTATTAGGACCACTGTTGTTTTTAATTTTCATAAACGACATTGATGAAGGGATAGAGGGCGTGATGTATAAATTTGCATATGATGTTAAAATTGGTAGAGTAGTTAATGATCACTGTCAAGCTGAGCTTCTTCAGAGAGACCTAGATAGACTTCAGGAATGGTCAGAAAAATGGCAGCTATGCTTTAATCCAACAAAGTGTAAGGTATTACACCCGGAAAACAGTAATCCCAAAATAACTTATTCCCTTGGTGGAATTCAACTAAACCCAGTACTGGAGGAAAGGTACTTGGGTGTTACGATACGGTCAGACATGAAATTCTCTGAGCATTGTAAACAGGTTGCAAGGAAGGCCCATGGTGTCCTATCGATGATCTATCGAACTTTTGCAAGTAGAGATAGGGACGTGATAATCCCATTATATAAGGCTTATGTTAGACCACACTTGGAATACTGGGTTCAAGTATGGAGACCGCACCTAAAAAAAAGACATCGAGCTTCTTGAAAGGGTGCAAAGACGGGTAACTCGCCTGGTGAGATCGGCAAAAGGGCGTCCTTATGAAGAAAGACTTCGAATATGTGGGTTGCAGAGTTTGGAAACTGGACACCTTAGAGGAGATTTTGATTGAGGTGTTTAAGGCTCTGAGAGGCATCAGTAAAATGAATGAGGACGAAATTTTTAAGATTATAAATGATGCTAGAACTAGGGGACATAAATTCAAGTTCCGGGGGGCGGGAATGTTTAGATTGGACTGCAGGAAGTTTTATTTTAGCCAGCGAGGTTATAAACTACTGGAATAAGTTGCCTTCATGGGTGGTAGAGGCCGACAGTTTGGGGAAATTCAAAGGTCATCTGGATAGTACTTTCGGGTAAGGGAAGCGCATAGGATGATAGGTTTAATTTCTTTTTTTTTTTATTAATTATTATTATTTATTTATTTTTTATCATTGTTTTCTTCGGATTTTTTTATTTTTTTATTTTTTGCACCTTGGTGCCTTCTTGCACCATGCAGCCATTACTAATACTAATACATACTATAATAAGAATAATTAATAATAAGAATAAATATTCCCTTTCTTTTATGGCTGCCTAAGTAAATTTTTTTTCTTTCGAGATGAGTCGCGTTGTTTTTAATTTAATTTAAAAACTTAATTAAATGTCTGTATTGTGCTATTATTTTTTTTACCAACAAAGTACAAACATCTATGAAATTATATTTCTTAAATCACACTGAAATACACCACATAAGCAGAAGACAACCATGCAAAGATAAAAATAATTAAGATGCAAAAACTTTGTTCAGGAAAGAATAATGGGGTTGATTAAATGCAGAAGATTAAAAATATGCCCAAATTTATATACTCCTCAGAACTGGAGGGTACAGTTTGTGCGACCGGTGCAGATCCCATGCGTGGGATTCGCATCCCACGCACCCGACATCACTGGAGCAGGGTCGGATCCGTTGCGTCTTGTGCATCCGCCTAGGGCCGGACCTGATCTTCATGTATAAAATTCATTAATGGTTCACCTTTGGGTTATTTAAGTTTTTTAGATTTTGCACCGTTTCAAAACCATGAGGCGTCGGTATACCATGTCTTTAAATTGCGTGTGTTTTGTGGCTGTTATCGAATAACTGGAGTCGTCTGAGAGAGAGAGAGAGAGAGAGAGAGAGAGAGAGAGAGAGAGAGAGAGAGAGAGAAATTGCAACTGTTGTCTCGTGCTCAATAACTCTGCCACAGTATGAATAACCATAAATAGGAAACATTTCTCCACTTTTACCTGCAGCGGGAATCGAACCCAATCCTTTTTCATACCGTATTGTTTTATAGTCTCAGAATTTCTGATTAACACAATTTGGTTTTACACCTGCTACTGAGAAAAATCCGTGAATAGAAAATTTTTAAAAAACTTTATACACTGAGTAGCTTGGCACTAGAAACACCCCTAACAACGACTTCATGTGCGGAATATGACACCACTCTTGTCACATAGCGCACTGTCTATGTATAAGATCAGAGCATGCACTAAAGCAGTAAGCTGATAGTCCATGTGAAGAATGAGTTTGAGATGTGATCCGACCTATTTACAAAGGAGGATAATGTTTTTAGCAAGATTAGCGGGACTGAGTATCTCAGGTACAGCTGCCTTTGTCATACAGCAAGTACAGCTATGTCTCCTGTGTATCCAGAGTAGACCAGCAGGGAAGAACCACAATACAGAGGTCCTATGCAATTCAAAGGGCAAGAAGAAGAGGATTCAACTTGCTGTCCGGGTGGAAGAGAAGCGCCATAGTGGAGCAACCAACCATTCAAAATGGGGTTGGCACGATCTGTTTTAACGTGCATGATATCTCAGACGTTAGCACTGCTGGGTTGTCGCAGCCGATGGCCCGTTACAAGCAAATGCACCTGCAGTGGGCAGCTAACGACTAAAATCAATTTGTCTTGTCTACTGAATCACGTTTCTGACTGTGCCATGCGGACTGACAGGTGTAGGTGTAGCTGTAGTGTATTCAACGTGAGTCTCTCGAACCGTACCGCAGAAAGGGGATTCTAGAGATACGTACAGATTCATAATTTCCAGCCACGTCTACCCGTTTTGGCTCTCCTCCTGGACCATAAAAGTATCTTTCAGCGAGACAGTTCTCCGTGTCAAAGGGTCACAACGTGTTGGACTAGTTCGACGGGCATTCTGGGGAGTTTTTCGTCTTCCCATGATCGCCATGCTCTCTCCATCTCAAGTCAACATGAGCATGTGTGGGACGTCGTGCAACTACCTGTTTGGCGTCTGAATCTAGTACCTTCTAGAACTTGGAAATTGTGGGATGCAGTGTCGGCATGGTTTTCTTACTTGTGGGTGTCCTCCAACACCACGTGGAGTCTGTGCCTCACATATCCAGGTCGTGAAGCAAGTCATCTTAGAACATGACTGCAGAACGGCCATCTCCTATATGGAAAATCAGATATTTATCAGCCAAGGAACTGCAATATTTTGAAATGGATTTGTTTTAATTTCAGTGTTATTGTCAGTATATCCTAGCACTGAAATGGATTTGTTTTAATTTCAAAGTGTTATTGTCAGTATATCCTAGCACTGATATTTAAATTCATATACCAGGTGGTTATAAAATAAGTTTCCCTATTCAGGAGACCCAAGCGTAAAAACGGTTAGAGTTAGCGCTGTGAAAATCGGTTGGTATGTCATTTAGGGTATGAGGAAGCGATTTGTAGAAGAAAAAAAAAAAAAAAAGTTCACATTTCCGCCACCAGGGAAAAACGGCGCTGCGCATATGTAAAAGTCATTTACTTCAAGCACGCTGCTTACGGAAATGACATCCTGTTAGATAAAAGCAGAAAGGCCAACGTCACCGTCAATAACCATTATGGCTCTTACAAAAAAGGAACTTGCTCTTTTAGTAAAACTGTTCTACCAGAATAATAGTAACGCTAATGCAGCACTACGTGAATATCGGAAACTTAAAGGTTTGCATAAAGGTCCTTTAACGTCAGTGGGGCTTCGAAAACTAATAAAGAAATTTGAAGCGACCGGGAGAAACAATACCAGTCAGTAGTGGCTGCCAGAGGTGTGTCAAGAAACTTTAATCTTTCTTGGTATACTGTACGTAAATTGCTTCGAATAATTTTACGTTGGTTCCCGTACAAGATTCACGTAGTGCAAGAACTAAAGTCTTGTGATCAGCAACAACGAATAGACTTTGCTCTACGATTTCTGGCTCGTATGGAATTTGACGGTACATGGGCTCGAATGATCTTGTGGTCTGGTGAGGCACATTTCACTCTTCATGGGGCTGTAAATGCACAAAACTGCCGAATATGGGGAACTTCTAATCCATCTGCTGTGCATGAAAGATCACTACAAAGTCCGTACATTACAGTATGGTGTGGATTCACAGCAGAGTTTATAATCGGACCATTTTTCTTTGAAGAGTCTACACCTCATGGCCCCGTAAGGTGCACGGTAGCTAGTGCACGGTATTGCGCTCTTCTAAGGGATCACATTATTTCTGCTCTACAAGAAAGGCAATGCTTGGAAACAGTAGTGCAAGGTATTTGAACTCTGGCTTGGCAGGTTCTGATGTGCACCATCATGCAAGATGGTGCCCCTCCCCACGTTGGTCGACAAGTGAAGGAACTGCTCCGTTCAACATTCGGAAATGATCGCATCATTTCTAGAGACTTTCTGCAGTTCTGGCCAGCCCAATCAGCAGATCTCAATCCCTGTGATTTCTGGCTATGGGGATACCTGAAAAAAAAGTTTACCGTGGCGGCATACAGATGCTTGTCTATTTGAAAGCAAGCATTAAACAACATGTAGCCAACATTCCTAATGAGATGCTACGCGAAACTGTGTCGCATGCAGTCCTCCGTTTTCAGAATGTCATCTCAAGTGAAGGAAAGAACATAGGACAATATCTGTAGATTTCTAAGTTCTGATATTAAAATATAATCCTAAGTAATCCATCTTATGTTTACAGTGCCAATTTCTCCCCTGGTGGCGGAGAAATTGGCACTGGTACTTTGGCTGCGAATTTTGGAACCTGTTCATAAGTTAGTTTTTGAAATAATTTTGAGGTTTTTGTACTTAACATCCTGATTAGTCAATAAATAGTTTGAGTTGCCATAGTCATAGGTTAACTTATTTTTAAATTTAAGTGAAGCATTTAGCAAAATGCTTTATCATATTTAGCATTTAGATAGCTACAGCTTAATATTAAGATATCGTTTGTAATGGATATTTTGGTGGGAATTTCGTAACTTCAGAGTATTAAATTGTAGTCTAGCAAACTGTAATAAATATAATAGATTGTAGTGTTATTAAGTGTAATGAAAGTTTTTGAATTCATAGTAAGATATTTCATAATTTTAAATTTTAATTTTAAGAAATTGTGAATTTATCCAGAAAAGTGAGTTATATAATTCCAAAATGTCGTAACTGATGGCTGAATTGCCAGGGGCGTTTCTCTTATCTTTTTTGTTGCATTCGTTGTCGTATGCCCTACAGCAGATTCAATCTGTGGCTTGTCAGAGACTCAAGTGGCTGATGCTGTGTCGGAGAGCGCGCTCCTGAATGCGGCCCCAGAATTGGATCATCTGGTGCAGAATTCTTTGGTTCCACATGAAGGATTTGTATAATTTCTTTCTTACAGGAAATATTCACTGAGTGATCACTGAATTATGACCACCCCTGTGAAAACTGAATGCTACCCGTTGACCACGTCAGGTATGAGAGTGCGCAGTTAGTCGACCTAACTAGCATAGATAAGGTGTCAGTGGTTCAGTAGGTAGTAAAATTCCGAGTGTGATGGGTAAAAGGAAGGATTTATCGGACTTTGATAAAGGACAGATTGTGGGTACTCGACGAGTTGGTGCCTCGATTTCCCAAACGGCTGAACTGGTGGGGTGTTCGAGAGCCGCCGTTGTTAAAGTGTACTAGGACTGGCGTCAAAATGGTCAAACAATGACCCAAGAGCAAAACTGCAAAGGTCATCGAAAGGTTGATGTTAGAGGTTAGCGCCGGGTCCGACGACTCGTACAGGCGCAGCACTGTTGAAGAGTTGACTACCGAACACAACATGGGTCAACCCGGAACAATATCTGGTATGACCATGCGTCGCACGCTCACACGTATGGGCTATACCAGCAGACGACCCCTATGGCAGACGACCCCTATGGCATCCTCTCCTAACCAAGGTTCATCGGCGTAAAAGACTCACCTGGTGCAGAGAGAATGCAAGTTGGACGTTAAAAGACTGGAAGGCGCCTCCGTAGCCAGGTGGGAAGGAGCATCAGTGTGTAACACACGCTTCTTGATTAGACCGGGGTTCGAGCCCGTGATCCACCAAATACGGAGGATGCGGAAAGGTCAGGGAATGACCACCGCATATCCCCGGAGCAGTATGGCCTTAGTTGCTAATGCTCCTAAAAACCCAATAACAACAACAAAAGACTGGAAGAAGGTGTGCTGGTCGGATGAGTCATGTTATTTACTCCACACCGTGGATGATCGTGTACGGATTTGGCGTCAACAACATGAGGCTTTTCATCCATCATGCATGATTTCAAAAGGGCAGGCCGGTGGGAGCGGTTGTATGGTGTGGAGCATGTTTCACTGGCAAAAACTTGGATCCCTGGTGCATGTGGAACAATGTATCACTGGTCTCCGCTATCGTCAACTGCTTGCTGACTGTGTACACCCCTCTATGTTACACTTTTTCCCGAATGGCGATGGTGTCTTCCAAGCCGAACCATCGGGCACTTGATGTGCAGGAATTGTTTTAGGAACACAGCTCTGATTTCCAGCATATCGATTAGCCTCCGAACTCCCTCGATATCAATCCCATAGAGCACTTCTGGGACACTATGGAAAGGCATATCAGGCGTCTGGACACCAGTCACCTCCATACCTGCATTGCTAGTCGGATATCTGCTATACTGAGGGCAAAAGGAGGACCTACGATGGTCATAATTCAGTGATCACTCAGTGCATTTTGTAAATAACACAGATGGTACAGAACCAGAGTATATCTATCAATAGCAAAAGCTGTTGATGTAGCAAAGTTTAAAAGCTTGTAATGGGACTAATCGGTGCATAATAATACATGTGTGAACTAATGATTTAAAGCGTGAACGAACTGATGAATAGCTTACAAAATACAAGGTCATGTTGAAGACGTGTTGCGAGATAGGACAAAATGTTCTTGTGTCTGCAATTCTGCCCAGTCATAACAGGAGGGATTTTATAAATAAAGCCTTGTGGATTAACTGTAGGCTTTGGAGACTCCGCAAAGCTTATGAGGAGGATTTTTCCTAGCATGGTCGGTCTTAGTTGGTACACGGAATTTATTTTGTGAAGATTTTAGTCACTTAAACAGAGGTGCAAAAGTTTTTTCTAATGCCATTGAGGTTGCATTAAGAGTTCAGGAGAACTACTAGTTCGGAGGATTAGGGAAGTTACTAAACGATCAGCTCAGATCAGTGGCATAGGATTAGATCAGCACCTTCTCTGAGAGCGCTTATGTGCAACCATTAATAATCTTAAATACTTAAAAGGAAAATGTCATAGAAGATAAATCAGTAATTGAAGACCACATGGAAGATCACTTTTAAGTAGCTATCAGGGTTGTGAAAAGCAATAAAATAAAAAACTTAATTTGTTTATACAGTAATGCTATAAATATGTAAACAAATTAAATGAATTTGATCACGGAAATTAATAGTCACTGGTGAAACTACTATACCGTTGGGTACTGATTTGGTATGGTTGTTAAAGATCACACGGGCTGTTCTGATGTCGGCGGGAGGGAGGCAGAATTTATAGTTTCGCCACTTTTAATTCTTATCTGCTTGGGATTACTGAGACGTGGTGCCATTCAGGGGTACAAGATGAAGAATTTCATTTTGGTGAATACTGTGTGTTAAGGAGAGATAAGGAAGGACGGAGGGGTGGGAGAGCGATGCTTTCGATCACACTAAGGAGCATAACTGTACCAAGTTAAATTGTTGCAATTCTTCTACTGGAACTGCTAGCGTGGGGAAATTCATAGACTAATGCAGAGGAGAAGGTGATTCTTGCACAACTTCTATTAGAATAAGTAGCGACCTGGAGCCAGGGGTGCTGCGGGTTTCAGGGACTGATGGCAGTCATCGTGAAACAGGTGGGTATATGGGATGTGTCAGGGTAACTAGGAATAGGAATAGGTGCATGTATGCTTGCATACATGCACCTATATATTAAAGGAGGCATATATATTTAATATATATAGGTGCATGTATGCACCTATATATATTAAATATATAGGTGCATACATGCACCTATATATTAAAGGAGGCAGTAAAGCAACTAAGCAAACCCTTAGCTATAATTATGAGAGCATCCTTGGACTCAGAGGAGGTCCCCACGGACTGAAGATGTGCAAATGTATCCCCAATTCACAAAGGGGGATCGAAGGGTGACACGAGTAATTACAGACCAGTTAGTTTAACTTCCGTTCCGGTTAAAATAATGGAGTCACTGGTTAAAGATGCATTGCAGGATCATCTAGACAAGACTGCAGCAATAATTCAGACACAGCATGGGTCTGTTAAGGAAAAGTCTTGTCTGACAAATTTGATAGGATATTATGATGTGGTTATAAAGGAACTGGATGCAAAAAATAATTTTGATATTATATATTTGGATTTCAGGAAAGCTTTTGACACTGTTGCGCATGGAAGACTATTGTACAAATTGCAGCAGAATGGTATTAAGGGTAAGTTGCTACAACGGATAAAAGGATGGTTGAGCGGGAGACGACAGAGGGTGGTAATCAATGGGTCTTCGTGCACTAATGTTATTAGTGGAGTCCCACAGGGTTCGGTATTGGGTCCTGTTGTTTTGTATATTTATCAATAATATTGATGAAGGTATATCAGGCTTAGTTTCGAAGTTTGCAGATGATACAAAGGTTGGCAGGGTTGTTAATGACAGTAATGGCAGTGTGCTACTTCAACAGGATCTAGAAAATTTGGGCAGATGGGCTAAGGAGTGGCAACTGAAGTTTAACCTTAACAAATGCAAAGTACTGCATTTGTCAAGGTTAAACGTCAGTAACCCCAGAGAAACATACCAACTGTGTGGTACTACACTTAAGGTGGTAGAAAATGAAAAGACCTGGGAGTAATAGTGCAGTCAGATATGAAGTTTTCTGAGCAATGCAGACAGGCTGGCAGGGCAGGTCATGGGGTTTTGTCAATGATATATAGGAATTTTGCTAGCAGGGAAAAGGAAGTGATTGTCCCTCTGTATAAGGCAATGGTCAGACCACGCCATGAGTACTGCGTACAGGTCTGGAGGCCTCATTTTAGGAAGGATGTAAATTTGCTTGAGCGTGTACAGAGAAGGGCAACAAGACTGGTGAGGGGAATGATGGGATCCTCTTACCAAGAGAGGCTTAAGTTCTGCATTGCCTAGTTCTTAAGTTCTGCATTGCGCAGGTGCCTAGTCTCCAGCCACTGCATTGCAGTGGCTGGAGACTAGGCACCTGCGCTGAGATCTGATTGAGGTGTATAAGGCCTTGAATGGGTTGAGCACGCTGAATTGTGATGGGATTCTTCCACTTGTTCAGATTACGAACCTAAGGGGGCATAAATTCAAATTAAGAAAAGACAGATGTAGAATAGATGTGCGGAAATTTGCCTTTAGCCAGCGGGTGGTTAATGGCTGGAACAAACTTCCATCTGTCGTTGTGGAAGTTGATAGGTTAAATAAATTTAAGGAGGAACTGGACAGGCATTTGGAGGGAATGGTGTGATTTTTTTTTTTTTTGGCTGATGCTGCATAAGCTCATACACTTGCTTTCTTGCATCACATGCCACTACTACTACATCATGCAGCAGCCTGGAAAGCATGACGACAACGATTTCAAGGCCTGCTGGAGGAGACCTCATGGAAAGCAAATATATGGGCTGTGTTAGATTAAAAAGAGTAAAAATAGGTGATGAATACTTGCGTGTACACTAATGCTAGGACCATAGTAAATACATATGATAAATTTTAAGTCTAGTTAAGTCATCAGATGTGGACATTGCGGGGATATTAGAGACATGGTGTCACTCAGACATAAATATATATGGATGAAGAATTTGAATATGGCAAATACAATGTGTACAGGACTGATAAGAGAGGACAGGAGGAGGATTTATGCTCTTAGTTAAGAAACATATTAAAATATAAGGTAGTGCATCCAGTTGACATGGACGTTCAGTGCAATGTGAAGTTAGTTTGGTGCGACAAGCACCGGGAAAACAAAAATGAGAGTAGGAGTGTGTTATAAACCTAATGACAAATAGAGGGGGGCCAGTAAATCAGAATGTTAAAGCGGGGAATTTTAGTTGTCCGAATATTGACTAGATGATTACCTTATGGGAGTGGGAACAGTACGAATATTCTGTTTTATTATTATTATTATTTTTTTTTGGCTAATGCAGACAAGTTCGCTTCCTTGCATCTTTCGGCCGTACTAATACTTATGTTACGAGTGTTCATGTGAAAAATTTAATATTTCATGCAAATATCTTAAAAATTGAAATCTGTTCCAATGGAGCATGAAAAAGGAATATTCTTAAGCGTGGAAATTTGAGGATTATGTTAGTTATTTCATGTGTAAATGCAACTAATATAGTTTGGATGCTTTGGCAGACTGACCTGTAACCTGTAAAAATTCTGTGCCCTTTTTAATGGATTTTAATTAAAGGAGACGTATTAATTTGAACATTGTCCTGATTCTAAACGGCTCTTGAGCAGAGCAATAAACAGATAAATAAATAAATAAATATAAATAAATAAATATTTGAAAAGCAAAAGGTACACTTGCTGTGCAGAAAGTAATATACAAGTTGACCAATACAAAAGAGCCTTAGTACTTGCTGTACAAAAAGTGCTACAGAATATCATGGACGGACTGTTTGTTCTATTTTTGAATATAGACTTCAGAGTGTGTTTTTACCAGCTATAAACTTACTCCATTCATAGAATAGTCAAGTAATCTTTTCAAAATTTGAGTATATAATTCAGCACTGTCTTCTACACTGGTGTACAAAACTTAAGGACCACCACTATTTCTAACTGTTACAACCACAAAATCTTTACTTAAGGTACTCTTTACTGATGAGAGTAGATTCAGTCTCATCAGCGATTCTGGACGTCAGTTAATCTGGCGAGAGGCTGGCACACGGTATCACCCGCAAACATCACTGAAAAAGATCGATATGGCGGTCGAGATGTTCTCGTCTGGGGAGGCGTTATCTAGGATGGACGTACACAACTGCAGCTGCTGGAAGGCGGTACTCTAACCGATGCACGCTACTGTACTGAGGTAATCCTTTCCCATGTGCGTCTATTCCGAGGTGCCATTCGCCCCGAGTTCGTGTTTATGAATGATAACGCTACACCCCATCGTACTGTAGCTGTGATATGCTTTTGGAAAGTGAGGACATTGCTCGTATGGATTGGCCTACCCGTTCCACCACCGATCTAAATCCCATCGAACACATATGGGACGCTCTGGGGAGACGCCTAGCGGTAAATCCACACCCACCAGAAAATGCTCACCAGCTGAAGATGGCGCTGACGGAGGAATGGACGATGTTACCGCAAAAACATATGAACAACATTGTTCTAAGTATGGACAGGCGGTGCAAAGCCTGCATCGACATTAGGGGTGGCCATATTGAGGACCACCTGTTCCCTTTGTTTCATCTTTGGCAGTGATGCATCTGTAACATGGCAGCCAGTGCTATGTTGCCATTTTTGAATAAAGTCCCTCTGTACCGTTTTGTTTCCGTTGTTGTTTCCTTCATTTCTGTACTTCACGAGGTTCATTTGGTATGCTTTTCCCATATCCAGGCCACTCCTATGAGAAGCTACAAGGTGAAAAACCTGACTGGTCCTTACATTTTGCACACCAGTGTATTTTCAGTTACTGTGTTTACTACTAAGTACATAATACAGGGGTATTTGTTTCTTCAGATGTTTTAGTAGTGTATATTTATCTTTTCTTTTCTTTTTCTACCAAACTAATTATTTCAAATCTTCGAACAAAAGTATCATTATATACAAATATGTTGCTGTATTCTGAACACTCTTATTTTTTGAAAAAATGATGCCAGCCTCTACACAATAGTGCAAAAAAAAAATTTACGTGTCACGTCACATTCTTGCTAATTGGTAATCTTATGTTTAGTGTTATACTTTTATGGTAAATATTATTTATGGTTAAAATGGATGCGGAATGTGTTTTCTTTGTCAGCTTCACAGGCTGCCAAAGCAAATAGGTTGCGGTTCTGGGAAAATGAAAGACTTGCCTTGCTCAGTTATTTTTTCATGGAACAATCACGCTTTCCTTTAATTTCCAACAAATAGGGCACGGAAGGGATTTTCTTGTTCCATGCTTAAACTTTATATGCCCTGCTATTAATAACCATTATTTACTGGAAAACTAATAACACGTGCTGAAATCTTTAGCCGTTGTGGAAGCTTCTAGTCTCTGTAGAACACTCTCCATCAGATTTTTATGTCTTCCCTCATTTTCCGCCATTCAGTCTTCAAAGCAGCGTCCAATTGAGCCGTGTTTGGGCACTCTCTCCTCACATCAGCATTCACTGTCCAATTCATTCCGAAGATTCTCTATAGGATTGAGGTCAGGGCTCTGGGCTGTCAGGTCCAACTTTTCGACTCTCATTTTCTCCAGCCAGTCCATCAGAACGCGAAAAATATGACATGAAGAGTTGTCCTGGCGATGCAGGTATGTGCCTTCCCGACGTGCTATCATAACATAGGACTCATTATTGTCCAGGACATCTAGAGAGACCTCAGCATTTATGGTTTACTCCAAAACACGAATAGTCCTAGGCCAAACCATGAAAACACTCCAGATCATCACGCTGCCTCCGACAAAGTTCATTGTTGGGACGATACAATCCGACAGGTAACTTTCTCCGGTCATTTGTCATACCCAGCCATTACTGTTAGACTAGTAGACCATGCACCGTGACTCGTCACTCCAAAGCACAGCTTTCCATTGTACTACGGTCTAAGAGCAGCGGGTCTAACACCAAACTAGACGGCGTCTGGCATTAGCGTGATTAGTAGTTCGTGGCCATTCTTAACCAGTATTGTCAGTGTGTGTTGAAGTGGGATTTACTCAAGGAGGTAACTACCATCAGAGGTAAAGGGAAGGGTTTTTGTTTTCGTAAAGGCGACTATGATGGTCTGAGACAGTATTTAAATTCTATACAGTGGGACCAACTGATGATATTACCAACAGCGAACTCAAAATGGGAAGCATTCAAGGAACTAATCTTGGAGGCTACCAGGCTTTACATACCAACTAAGAAATATTGTTCAAGGTTTAGGCCTAAATGGTTGTCAGATGAACTAATGAGACATGTGGCAGAGAAAAAAAATGCATGGGATACATACAAATTAATGGGTGACATGGAAGCCTATGATAGATATAAGTTGGTCTGTAACCAAGTCACAAAGGAGATTAGGCAGGCAAAGGCAGACTACGAAAAATCCTTGGCAAAGGATGCAAAGAAAAACAGAAAAGAGTTCTTTATATATTTAAACTCGAGAAGGAAAGGGATGAATCAGATTGGTCCACTGGATATTGATGGTTCAACAGTTGAGGATCCTGCTCAGGTGGCTAACAATCTAAACGAGTATTTTTCATCTACATTCACGCATGAGTAGTTATTCAGGAAGGAGAATGATGTAGGTAAAGTAAACATTGGCAGTGAGCTGGATGATTTTGTAATAACTGAGAGGAAAGTGGAGGAGAGATTGTTGAGGATAAACATAAAAAAGGCACCTGGGGTGGATGGGATCTATGCAGTTATATTAAAGGAGGCAGCAAAGGAAGTAAGCAAACCCCTAGCCATAATTATGAGAGCTTCTTTGGACTCAGGGGAGGTACCCATAGACTGGAGATGTGCAAATGTAACCCCAATTCACAAAGGAGGATCAAAGGCTGACACAAGTAATTATAGACCTGTTAGTTTAACTTCTGTTCCAGGTAAATTAATGGAGGCACTGGTTAAAGAAGCACTGCAGGATCATCTAGACAAGAATTCAGTTATAGCTCAGACGCAGCATGGTTTTGTTAAGGGCAGGTCTTGCCTGACCAATTTGATTGGATACTATGATGTAGTCACAAAAGAACTGGATGCAGGGAATAACTTTGATATTATATATTTGGATCTTAGAAAGGCTTTTGATACTGTTGCACATGGAAGACTGCTGCACAAATTGGAGCAGTGTGTCATTGGAGGCAAATTGCTGCTATGGATAAGGGGAGGGTTGAGTGGCAGAAGACAGAGAGTGGTAATCAATGGACACTGCTCAACGTGGACTAATGTTATTAGTGGAGTTCCTCAGGGTTCAGTGTTGGGTCCGTTGTTCTTTTCGGTGTTTATGAATGATATTGATGATGGGATATCAAGTTTAATGTCCAAGTTTGCAGATGATACAAAGGTTGGCAGGGTTGTTAAGGACACTACTGACGCTATGCTGCTGCAACAGGATCTGGAAAGGTTGAACAGATGGGCTGAGAGGTGGCAAATGAAGTTTAACATTGACAAATGTAAAGTACTACATATGGGAAACAGTAACCCCAGAGCAACGTATCAACTCTGCGGTACTAAACTGACAGTGGTGGAGAATGAAAAGGACCTGGGGGTAATTGTGCAGGCAGATATGAAGTTCTCTGAGCAGTGCAGACGAGCTGCAAGAGTAGCTCATGGTGTCTTGTCAATGATATACAGGAATTTTTCTAGCAGGGATAAGGAGGTGATTATTCCCTTGTATAAGGCAATGGTTAGGCCACATCTTGAGTACTGTATACAGGTCTGGAGGCCTCATTTCAAGAAGGATGTAGAGCTGCTGGAACGGGTACAGAGAAGGGCAACAAGATTAGTGAATGGAACAAAGGGTTGCTCTTACGAAGAAAGGCTTAAGTTTTGCAAATTACAGAGTCTGGAGACTAGGCACCGGCGAGGTGATCTGATAGAGGTGTATAAGGCTTTGAATGGTTTGAGCATGCTCAATGCCAATGGGATTCTTCATCTTGCTCAGAATAATCACCTCAGAGGGCATAAATTCAAATTGAGGAAGGACGGATGTCGGATAGATGTGCGGAAATTTGCCTTTGGCCAGCGGGTGGTTGGTTGGTGGAACCGACTTCCATCACTTGTTGTTGAAGTTGATAGCCTAAACAAATTTAAAGCTCAACTGGACAGGTATTTCGAACGAACGGAGGGGTGAAATGGGAGTGGGGTTTTTTTTTTTTTTTTTTTTGGCCGATGCTGAATAAGCTTGCTTTCTTGCATCATATGCCTCTACTAATGCTAATGCTAATTGTTTGGCATTACAAGAATGCAAAACGGGATGATCTGCGAGATATTTTTCCTTTGTCGGATTACTGTTTCAAATCTTCTGATGTTAACGTTTGTTCATATCGTCAGTGAAATTATTCTTGTAGGAATGAAATCCTTTATTCCACACTGCACCTTAAAATCTCGTCCTTTTTCTAAACCTTGATTTTCCAATAAATGTGCTAAGATAATCGCCTGTAGAAATTCACTTCTATCGAAATCTTCAGCTTCCTTTTCTGCCTACACCAAAGCTCGAAAGAATTGTAAAGCAGTTATTAATGAGTCCAAACTATTTTTCAAACAGGCTAAGAGCAGAAAACGTTCTTCTTGTCCAGATTGTAGTCGAGCATTCTGGTCTCTTTCCAAAGCTATTGGCCGCAACTTTTGCCCATCTCTGTTCCAATCTTTGTCAAAACCAGAGCCATCTGGTTTTGACAAAGATTACCCCCGATCCGTGTCGCCTTTTTTTCACTTTCTTGTTCCAAAGCGGTTTTCCCTTCTTCTTGGAACTTTGCTCATATCCAGACAGTTCCCAAAAAGGGTGACAAATCCCTCCCATCCAATTATCATCTCATTGCGCTTACTTCTACTCTTGCTAAAGTAATGGAGAAATCAATTAACCGCCAACTCTTTAACTATCTGGAAACCTTTTATCTGATGAATGATCGCTAGTATGGATTCCGGCAGTGTCGATCCACTGGTGATATTCTTGCTTATGTTATCCATCTATGGACAAATTCAATGGAAGAATTTGGTAAAACTCAATCAGTGATGTTGACATTTCAAAGGGATTTGATTTTGTTTAGCATAAAGGTCTTCTAAATAAACTTCCATCTTATGGTTTGCCAACTATTTTTTGTAATTAGGTATCCAGCTTTCCCTCTGACCACTCACTGACAGTAATAGAAGATGGCGCTCTGTCTTTTACTTCTCCACTAATGCTGGTGTTCCACAAGGTTCGGTTCTTTCTGCCACTCTGCCCCTCTTGTATATTACGTGTACACTGAAAGGACAGAATTCATGAGATAGCTGGTTCCTGGACAATGCTGTCACCCTCTCGCTAGTTGACGAATCCACCGCTTGGCAGGTATATAGGTACACTGCATTCACGTAGACGGTAATTCGATGTCAGAGGAGGTGGTACAGAAATTGCACTATTCTAGTTCGACAGTATCAAGAGTGTATCGGGAATACGCCATTTCCGGAATAACATCTCATTGTGGTGTGGGCGGGAAAGGTGGTGGATTAACGTGGCCGTCGACATCTGTCTCGCATTGTTTCAGCCAACCGCAGAGAGAGAGAGAGAGTGTGGCATAAATCACCGCCAACGTAACGAGGGAGATGCCAGAAACGTCTCCACCAAGACCATCAGGCGATTTTTAGCCGCAATAGGTTATTTGAGCCGCCGACCTCCAGAGTTTCATTGCTAACACCACGACAGAGGACTCTACACTTCAACTGGGCGAAAGAACATTGGCACTGTACGACCGCGTTAACGCTACAGCCAAACCGACCATGCCGGGATCCTCATCCGAAGAGGGGCCTCATTTTCAGTGTAAATATTTTCTAAAGTAGTGATAAAAATTTCTAATAATAATAATAAACCAAGAAAGCGAAACGTGTAATATAAAAGCATTCTAAAACTTAACTTGTTAAGTGTTTAAACTTTATTCTTTTATATATATTAAAGGGACCTAAAATTTAAATATGGCCGGAAGCCTATTTCATCCTTAATCCGGCCCTGGGGACGGGTCTCCTGGTCTGATGAGTCCCGTTTCCAGTTATTTCGAGCGAATGGGGGGGGGGGTTGTGCGTATCTGGCGGAAACTGCACGAAGCTATGCACCCGTCATGTCAACAAGGAACTGTTCAGGCAGGTGGACGGTCGGTAATGGTCTGGGGCCTGTTCAACAGGCACTCTTTGGGACCTCTAGTACGTCTAGACGCATCTCTGAACGGTCCAGGTTACGTGTACATTCTTGCAGACCATCTGTACCCCTTCATGGTCATCGTTCAACAGGGCACTGGACTCTTCCAGTAGGAAAATGCTCCTCCTCACAAAGCCTTGGTGATTAGAACATGGTTCGAAGAGCATTCCGCAGATTTTACCACCATGGAATGGCCTCCCCGTTCATCGGACATGAAACCTGTATAGCATCTTTGGGATGCTGTGGAAAAGTCTGTTCGAACTTCGGATCCTCCATCCAGGAATGCTACCGAATTATGGACAGCGGTGCAGCAAGCATGGATGGATGGAAATACCCGTGGAACGCTTTAGTGCACTCAGTGCCTCGCCATGTGACTGCCCTTATCGAGGCGAAAGGTGGGCCTACCCGTTACTAGGTAGGTATTTCATGATTTCTATCCACTCAGTGTAATGAACGTCTTCCATTGACCAGAAATCCTATCCATAGTTTTGCTGATGATAGCACACTGCATTCCGCTTTCCAGTTTGAGAAACCTTGCCCTGCACGAATCGCTTCAACTTTTCGAATATGCATTACTAATTCATTAAATTCTGATCTCCAGGTAATTCTCCAAGGGCAAAGATACTTAGTTGATTTCAATCCGTCTAAAACTCAGTCCTGTCTTATATCTTGCAAAAAGGTTATTTTGCTCCTGTGCTTATGTTCGATGACACTCTGATTTCTAGGCAAGATAATATATCTCTATGGGGATTACCTAGACTTCTAATCTCTCTTGGCATAAGCACATTACAAACATTGCTTCCTCTGCATCTAAAAAATAGTGTGTTTTCTCTTTTGCTCTCAGCGTTACTTTTCTTCCAAACAGCTATTCACCCTGTACAAATCACAAATCCACCCTAAAATGGAACATTGTTCCCACATCTGGGCCGTGTCCCCAAAACTTCTCACAGGCCTCTAGATTCCATTCCAAAGAGGGCAGTTAGGTTAATGACTCATCTCTAACAAAGTCTCTCCACTCTCTGTCTCATAGACGTTCTGTTTCTGCTGCATGACTTTTCTACAGATACTTCCATGTGCACTGTTCTTCTGAACTGACTTCTATGATTCTCACTCTCCCTCTTCCAAACCAGTCCGAACACGTGTCGCAACCAGTCAATGTCCCTTTATTGTCCAACTTAAAAACTTACAGAACCAACTTTTCTTTTTCCTGATTTACTCACTCAACTTCATTTTTCTGGAATAACTTCCCTTCATACGTATTTCCCGAAAATTACAATCTACAGATATTCAAGGCTAGTTGGACAGACAACTTGAGTAGCTTAACCTGCTAATAATATCGGGTCTCGACTACTCACGTCTAATACAGTCTCTAATAAAGTTTCGATACTTTAGGACATTCACATATTTTTTTACTCTATGTCATATTCAAGGCTAATGTCAACTAGGATGTTCTTTCATCTTCTCAACCTTCAACCTATGCTCTGTATTAAGTACTGTAGATTCTGATGCCTCTTATGCTTGAGGTTCTCATAAAAATAAAAGCAGACTTTCTTCAGGTATCCTCCACACTCACACATGCCTATCTGATCGAAATGTAGTGAGGTTCGCCACTCTGTAGAACCAATTTTCATTGCTTTATGAACCAGTTGCGACCTTCGTTCATGCAGCATGAACGATGAGACCATCCATTACGGTTGGCGACGTTTTGCTTATGCGCTGCCGCTCTTTCATGAAAACAGGCTGTGGAGCCCCGTACGTACCTGCGCGTGTAGCACACTGGTATCGTCACCGTCCTCCCCACACCGGGTGTTTTCCACCCGGTGTGGAAAACAGGACGGTGACGGTGACGAAAAGGCCCAGGTTCGAATACCGTTTATGACGCGAGGAACTTGAATGGGCTTTTTTCATTCCGTGGCTGAGTAAGTAGGTCTCAGGCGTAGATAGGAAGGTTTTTCCTCAGAAACTGGGGTTTTTTCGTCCAGCAAAACATGCAAATCGGTCAGAGAACACACGCAATTTGCACACAGAAATACAGGTTTATGTAATCAATTACGGGTAACCCCTAATATAATAATAATAGCCCCGTACGTACAGATCTTGACCACTTTTGATACCTTAAACTTCAGGTTGACATTTTTTAAGGGATATCTTATGAGATTATCATACTGGTCTTTATGGGTACCCTCTGGTCATATAGAGTGAGCTTCCGTCGGCTTCCTGTGCGTTGGTGGAGGTACGTTTCACGTTTTTATTTCATGATAACATCGCCGACGGTCGACTTTGGATGGTGTAAGCTGTCATCAATAGACAAGCACGAATCGAAAAGCCAGGTAGTAATTCAATGACATCCAACAGTAATCCTCCTCTCAAAATCAGTCACCTGAGTTCTATATGCCATGACGAGAACAACTAACTTGTATGGCTCATAACGTTTTCATTATATACCGGTCTGAGCCACTTGTTTATCCACTATGTCCAATGGGCTGTCAAAACAGGGGTATCGATACCTTTTGCAGAGTAACGTATATCGTGTATGCTAAATTCAATGTAGAGGTCCCGACTTTGAGCCCTTGCGGGTAGCATAGTGATTATAATCACCACTGTTGGGAAAGGGGTCGAGATAAGTGCAATGGGATGACACTTAGATGGCAGAGATTGATTTCTTTTTTTTAAAGAATTTCCTGAATATGGACAAAATTTCATGTAGCGGAGAAAAAGTGGAATGGGAGAATGTTATTATATCTAATATCTTTCTGTCGATAAAACAGTGGAAGTGGAGTAGAGTTTGTTTAGAATGATTAAAGATTTACCAGGATCATCAATGCAAGCCTTAGAAATAAAGTAGGTCAGCTCTGATGAAGGTACAGCAGGACCAACAAGAGAGGTGGAAGTAACTATTATCAATAATTACTTATCAATTATCAGTTGAATTTATTGATAACGCAAGAACTTGTAAAGTTGGTTTACGGTGCCCCTTACGGTACTGCCGCGGGCCTGACCTACTTGAAAAGCAATCTTCAGTTCTGCATCTATTATTGCCGTAGTATGAGTGCTTTTAGATATTTTCAAAGATAGAAATTGGCTGGGGTAGAAATAAGGCCGTTTGAACTATTATATTCGAAAGTGCCCATTATCTGTTGGAGTGATCTTCTCATTGGCATATTCTGTGGTTTTTCGTAAAATATCTAGTACTCTTTCTATTGTTCAGCGTCTTCTCTCACGTAGTGCGGATATGATATGAGTAAACAGTGCATGGTAGCTTCCAGCCTCACAGTATTTCCCCACAGTCCTCACTGTTTTCAAAGAAGAATGACACATGAAGCCCCCTGCGAAGCCACAAGACTTTAGCTTCATGCAACCTTTTCCCTGTTATCCTCTGTGAGTGTGTTTGTATTTGTCAAAATTATGCAACTATGCCCATTGACACTCCCAATAAAACTGAAGTGGGTCTCGTCTATTCACAGAATATTGGTTTGTTGGGCTACTAAATAAATAAATAATTTGTTTATACTTCGGGATGGCCACATAGGGATAGAAGAGTTTACGAGATAGGCAATACAAGAGCAGTACGTATTTAGCAGTCACACGAACTTGAATCACGGTCAACTGAAACACTTACACGGCTGTACTCTCGCATTTGATCACCCGGCTGGATATCAATGACTAAACATCAAAGGAAGTGATGTAGATGGGAGGAACTTTTATTTCTATTTTATTATTTTTCCCCCACATGGTGGCCCAGTTAATTGCATGATTAACTTGCATGATTAACTTGCATGATTAATTAAATTGCATGATTTCTTTCGCGGACACGGGGAGTTTTAATCCTGAAAACAGGTAAACTACAATAGAATAAACCCAATTTACACAGAAACAGTGTACTGATATCGCATAGTTTTAGTTGCCTTATTGCAAAAATCCCCCCTCCACTTAAAAAATAAAAAATAAAATAATAATAATAATAACTAAAAAATAAATAAAACTCGTTTTTTTCGTCTAGAAAACTCACCGAAGAATACATGCAATTACAGACACAATAGGCACAATATGGCCCAAGAAGCCCTTGTGCCAAAAAACCCAAATGCAACAACAAATACACACATAATATACTGACGCCTCATAGCCTTTGTTGCTTCGTTGCTTAACACAAACCTAATATATTGATAATATAATCGGATGACGTGCAGCGCATTGAACGTGGACCGCAATAAATTCCATGATGGCAAATATTCCGAGTGCTGCTGGTGTTGCATAGCTCTTTGCTTGCTTGCTTAGTGACATGAATATACTCCCAAATGCAAGCGGTCGATACTTCGATGCTTTACATCACTTTAACTGTACGAAACGAAAATTAGTTCACAACCTTTTCCCCCTTTTCCCATGATAGGCTGAAATTTCAGACTCCCAGAAATAAACAGAAGTGACTAGAAGATGTCATTTTGAATAACAGCTGGTAAACTGGCTGGTTGCCTTATCATTTATAATAATATTGTTTCCCATGCTTAAGGTAAGGCACAGTAAATATTTCATGTTCTTATTTCACTGATATGTTTTTAATATACCCCTTGTTCTGAGAGTTTAAAAATGCTAGATCATGGATTTTTAGAGAATTTTGCGTATGCTATTAACAGAAGTTTTGTTATTTGTTCATTGGTGACACTGACCTGAAGTAAACAAATAAATAACTTATAAAATTTTATAACGAACAGACAATAAACAAAAAAAAAAAAAAAAAAAATTACGGAATACTGACCACAACATCGACATATACGGAGGGACTGTCTTATTTAGACAGCCGGTTACCTGGAATACTGGTGCCTAGAGCAACAAGTGATATGGCAGTGACGGAGTCGTGCAAGCCTACAGTACAGCCGAAGTGAGAAGCCAGGTCGCCAACAGCAGCCGTCAGAACGCCTATCATGAATATACTGGTAATAAAGGAGGCCCAGCCACCCCAGTGGTCTGTGAAGATGGATGGAGAAAATGAAACAGTGTACTTACAACTTAAATTATGGTCAGTTACTGTGTGATATTGGAATCTGTCACCCTTAGAATATTTAATACGTAATTGATAAAAACTATTGAATTAACCCATTCAACATTTGTAGAACAAATATCGGTTTGCAATAAAAGCAGTTTATAAAACGACTCGTTAATTTACTCAGGCTTAGAAAAGGTTAATAGAACTCTTTTAGTCATGCAGAATTGTTTTAACATTTGTAGAATGTAAACTTCGAAATACGTATAAATATGAAGATAACTGATATTTTAAAACGTCTCTACCTTATTTGCTCGCACATGTGTCCATTTTTGATCTCATTTTCTTGTCAGCACAAGGTTATGCTACTGTCTACAAATCGTATTTAAAAAAGATATTACTGCCGATTTCGTTGTCGTGATTTTTAGAAAATAAGGTCTGTGCATTCTTTAAGTTAATGATATTGAAATAAATTTATTTAGTTAATTTTAATAATTAATAAGTGTAATTACTAGGTTGTTGATAAAGCGTAATTACGTAATTGATAAAAACTAAAGCACTACTTTAGTGCTTTATTTAGTTTTCATCAGCATGAAGACTGAATTGAATTGCTTTCTAAGGTAATGGAAAGATATATTAATAAGCTTTAGTTAAAGTATATTTACAAATTAGCTAAAGTATATTTACAAAATCACATTTATTTTACTTTATATGTTTAGCTAAATTGAGCAAATTCTTTTTGAATTTTTTTAATACACCGAGACGGCCACAGAGGGTCAGAAAAGAAAAGCCTAGCATTGTACAAAATGCGTTCCATGGTTTAACAATGTCTTTTGGGCAAAAACTAGCAATTCAAGTATTGAAGGCATGAGTAATTGAATTAATCTGACGTTTTCTTTGACTTAAAATGCGATATTATCTAATGCTGGCCCATCTAAATATTTCAGGTATAGCATAATAAAACACTATATAAAGTTATTTTAACTTGGTTATAAATTGATTTACAAATAACAGCTAATATAAAGTGATTTAAATAATCAATATCGAAAATCTTCATGTGTATCCATGATAACTCTGACCAGAACACAGAACCGCGTAGCTGTACAATAAAAATTTGAACAAAATGAAATGAAGTAAATGGAAAGTCTTATTATAAATTGCTAAATATAAAACCTAAAAATCACTGCACAGCTTAAAATATTCCAAAACACTTGTATAAAAATATTTAATGCGAATTCAACTGGGTAAGTTTGCAGTACATATGCTTTTGTCAGTAAAACTTTGCAAGCCAATGTGCAAGCGATTTATATTTTCAAAGAAACTCAAATCGAAAAACATGTCAAGTTATCAAAATTGCATGATGATGTGTTCTGTTCTGTATTGTGGTAAATGGTTGGGCCTGATTTGATCCATAGTGCTTTTTTTTTTTTATTTGGAATTTTTTGAAAACATCTATCATTGTGCAACGAAGGAATTAGAGCACATCAGGCAAGTTGGATCACTTTGCGATATGTATGATATATATATAAAACACTTTTTTTATCCTCTCTCTCCAGTTCACTTTAATCTTTTGAAATAGTAATCGGTTTTCTGCTGCAATAAATTGGAAAGTGTGAAAGCGAAAATTATTATGAAAATTATCCATAATACTCTGCACTTGTTACACCTCTCTTTCAATCGTTGAAAGCATTCTTGAAATTCCTCCAACGTTATTTCCTTGAGATGGTCGTGCACATTCTTTTGGATGTTTTGAGTAGTATAACATCGTTTCTCTTCTTTTATCTTCCTTTTTAACTTCGGAAAGAGAAAAGAGTCAGCCGGAACCAAATTTTCAGTAACTCCTTTTTTAACGAAAGCAGTAATTGAGGTTGACCGCCACGAACTCGGAATGCACATTTCACGCGGAATGGAAGTGTGTAAAATTATTTTGAAAATTACCGATATCGAACACCGGTTTTTAAATTTGATTGTTACTTAGCTAAAGTGACCAGATCTTTAGCATTCCAATGCGGGACATCGATTTTCCACCCTCCCCCTAAAAACGATATATATGTACACATATTTAATTTTTTTTTTTATACATATATATTCACATACAAAATATGAATTAAACACATACTTCTTTGAACTAAACTTATAAAATAAAATATCACACTTCAAGAAAACAAATATAGCCTATATATTTTTTTTTCTTTCACATATATTTGTTTTATTTCACAGAAATATTATATAGGTATTTTTGTGAAATAATAAAAATACATGCATCTTTTAGCAATATTTTTATTGCTATATATATATATACACACACGTTCTATATTTAACACTTAATATTTACGTTTTAATTTTATAATTTAAACTCTGTAATATTATGATTCTATATATATATATATATATATATATATATATATATATATATATACACACACACACAATAGAAATTAAATAATATAATTAAATATATTTTTCAGCGGAGTGAACTTTTCTTAATTTTTCATTATTTGCTATTTCTTCGTAAAATTCTTCACAAGAATTTGCAAAATTGCATTTAACTTATAGTATTGTTTTCAGCGTTTCTATGGTCAGTTGTGTTTTTTCTGACGTCCACAACTTATTTACTACCGAGAAAACTCTTTCCGTTGCACCATTGGTTCCAAGCAAACATAATGCAAATCCAATTACTCTTTCGAAATGCCTGCATGGTATGTCCCTTGTGTCAAAATTTTTAAATGTTTAGACCCACCTCATAACTGTTGGCATTCTTTCGTCATTCCATTCTTTTATTTTTGAATCAGCATATTTTTTAAATAGGATATCTCGTCAAAAAGCCCACTTTCTTCTTCATATGCATCAATTAACTTCATTTTATCGTGATTCATGATATAAGTATGGAGGCTACAAGTCCAATCCGGACAGTTTGCAATGCAGGGCAAGCAACTTAAATCCCGTCTGGTCACTTTATACTTCTTAGCACAAGTTGTGTTGGTTTGAGTAACAACTACAGCCTAAACGTCAAAGCTCTGAGTGGTGCTCAGCGTCATTTCCTTGACAAAAAAGAAAAGGTTCAAAAATCTAAACAGTTGTAATCACTTTTTTCAATTCAAAGGAAATCATTCATCAGAAATTTGTTCCAGAAGGAAGAACCATAAATACAAAATTTTATTTAGATTTTATGGTTCAATTATTACAAAGAATCTGATGGGTCAGATCACACTTTCATGAAAACAAGTACTGTTTTTTAGTGCACGACAATGCATCTGCACATTTTTGGTTATTTGACCAATGTCGATACACCCGAGATACAGTTGTATATGAAAACTCCAACGTGGGATGAGTTTCCGATATACTCGTATTGGCGCCGGATGCGCCGATTTGGGTGTATTGCAATAGCACGTTCAGAGTCACTTAAATAATTTTCTTTCCCAATCTCGCAGTGACTTGTACGCATATAGCATCCATGTACATGTCCTCGTGGCTGCCTAGTCGGCACGATATATTGCAGTCTGCCATTTGGAGAGGTCTGGGTTCCATTCCCATTGACGACTGGAGGAATTTCTAAAGTCTTCTTCATTTCAGGTTGTAGTTAGCCGATCTCATTCGGAGGACGTAGGGTTCTTCGCTTGAGATATTCCGGATTTTTCAGTTCAGGTGTTCAGTTCTCACCACACACACACACACACACACACACACACACACACACACACACACACACATATATATATATATATATATATATATATGTGTGTGTGTGTGTGTGTTATATATATATAACCAGCGAATCTTTATGCAAATCGAAGCAACTGCAGGTGAACTACGGCGTGTGCGCGGTTCGGGACACAATATTAAAAACACCTTATACTGAGTTCCGTTAATCAGTGTTACTCTTGTTCTTCAGATGGGAAAGGCAGCGGACTTAAGCGAGTTTCACAAAGGCCAAATTGTAATGGCCAGACGACTGGGTCAGAGCATATTCGAAACAGCACGGCTGGTGGGATACTCACGGTCAGACCTAGTTAGTACCTACCGAAAGTGGTCCAAGGAGGGGAAACCCACGAACAGCCGGCGAGGTGTTGGACAACCACGGCCCATCGATGCACGTGAGCGAAGGCTCTCCCGGATGGTACGTGGCAACAGAAGGGCGACTTTGGCGCAACTCGCCGGTAATTGGAATGCTGGAAATGGGGCTGCTTAGCCGCAAGCCGCTCCGAGTGCCCAAGCTAACCCCATGGTTCACCGGCGACAGCGCCTACAATGGGTACGCGAGCATCGAAACTGGATCTTGAGTGATTGGAAGAAGGTCGTGGGTCCGATGAATCACGTTTTCTGTTGCACCATGTGAACGGCCGGGTACATGTGCGTCGTTTACTTGGGGAAGTGATGGCACTTGGATGCACCGTGGGACGAAAACAAGCCGGTGGCGGCGGTGTCATGCTTTGGGCGATATTCTGCTGGGGTACCCTGGATTAAGTCATCCATGTGCAGGGCACTTTGACGCTCTGATGTCTACCACCTACCTAAAGTCTCAGGTAGATAGCAAGGTTCCCCCCCATCCCTAGAAATTGGGGTTTTTCGTCCAGCAAACAGACAAATCGATCATTGAACACATGCAATTTACAGACATAATACACAGTGCACGGCAGATGAATTTAGTTATTCGGGTGGCTTAAATATAATAGTAGTAGTTACCACCTATCTAAACATCATTTCTGACCAGGTACACCCTTTCATGGCAACGGTTTTTCCCTCTGGCGGTGCCGTCTTTCAGCAGAATAATGCGCCATGCCACACCGCCCGGATTGTTCGAGACTGGTTCGCGGAACATGAGCAAGTCTTCCAGGTATTGCCTTGTCCTCCAAATTCCGCAGACATCAATCCCGTCGAGCATCTGTGGTTTGTGTTGGAAAAGCAACTCCGATCTGCAGTGTCTCAACCACAGACCTTACAGGAGTTAAAGGATCTGCTGGTACCAGATACTACAAGACACATTTAGAAATCTTGTAGCATCCACGCCTCGCTGGGTACGAACTGTTTTGGTTGCACGTGGCGGACTAACATCATATTAGGTGATAATGTTCTGGCTCATCGGTGTATATATAAAAGGAAGCAATTGACAAAGATAAGAGTGTTTCATGACATGATAAACAGAAAGAACCCGACCATAATTAATATAAGCAAGAAATATAAGTAATAAAGCAAAGAGAGACAAAAAAAAAAAAGAAGAACAAGGACCAGTTATATTATTTTAATGAAGCAAAATAAGCAGCGGGAGGAAATCTCTAGTCACTTTAGTCGCATTAAAGAAGTGAGGCTGGTTACCATGTAACTGCATCCAGTAATTTTATTTTAATTGAGTTTCTTGAAAAATATAATTAGGATTGCACTGGTCGGATTTTTATATTTGTTATGAGACCTCAGTGCCGGTCTGATACTTAGTCACGTGACATCCGTTTGGCATGGTCTAGGTTAGAGTCTCGTTACAGTTACAGGAATTTCTGACCTCCTTTTCATTCGACTTTGAACTAGCCGATTACAAACGGAGGTTCGGAATTTTGCTCCTTTTATATTGTTTTACCCTGCAAACAGGGAACTCGACCTTGAATACACGCGGACTGCAGACCTGTGAAATTATTTATTAGTATAAACACTCAAGTGATCAGTGAATTATGACCACTGATCCGTAACGGACTATGGCGCGTAGCTCGCAGTTTAAAAAGCTGAATAGTTTCATACGCTAGAGCAGTGGTATTATTCATTGAAAAAGGAAATTAAAAAAGTTTGTTTCTTTGCATCATTGCCCTTCCTACGAATGGCAGAAAGTAAATTACGCAACATCATCTTGTCTGCAAGAACAACGCCTTCCTTTCTCTGCATAGCCAAGCAGAGTCTGCAGATGAAATACAGCAGTACTATGCGAGATTTTATTTGTTGGCAATAGATTTTCTTCAGCTTCCTCCGAGTCTTCGTCTGTTTGGTTTTCTTCATTGATAACTCTACGACATTTACTATTTCGTCGTCACATAACATTTCAAGGCAGATTAAACTTTTATCTGAATTAAACCAATCAACAACTGCTTCATCTAAAATCTCAAAACCTTCATTCCGTCTTAAATCACAATATGTCATTATTAGTCTCGTCCCTAGGAACTTCATCGTCTTTTGCAGGTATATGTAATATTGCGAAAAGATTTTTGTAATGTTGTACTTTTGATCTATCTCCACAATATTAAAAGTTCATAAATTGCATCCAGTACTGTCTTTTTTTTTCAAAATGACGATTTACCTTCCTTGATTATATATAACAAGTTTTTTTGTTTTTTTTTTATAAATTTCTTTATAACATTTTTGATAACTCCTTGGTGCATCGGTTGTATTAACGCTGTCACATTTGGTAGAAAATATTTTACAAAAATGTTCCCATCGTATCATTTTTAAAAACATTTAAATTTAAAAATAAATTATTGTAAGTAGATACTGTAATTTATTTTTTAAGACATTTAAATCAATATTTTTTCGTTCCCGGTTAATCCGCAACCATGTTAAACCGAACCCGGATAATTGGGAGTCTACTGTATATCAGTTAGTGTGCTATAATGCAAGTAGTCAATATTTATTTGTCAAAATAATTAATCTTAACGGTGCCTGAGTATAAATAAGAACAATGTGCTAAAAAATCTCCAACTGCCAAAACTTACTGTTCGATCCGGTGTGTTATTTTTTTTCTCCCTCCTATCGTATAATGTAAGAATGCATACACTTCAGTTTTTTAAAGAAAATCAAAAAAATCATTCTGTTTGTACGACTTTGGTAGTTAATGATTAGTATGGAAACATATTTGAATTACAGCTTAAATACTGGCGTTGTTATTATTATTATTATTATTATTTATTTATTTTTGTTTGCAGTTGCGAGTTTAATGTAAAAAAGGATGTATTGCTTACCTAGAACTAATAAATAGGGCCTTGATGATGACGTTTCTATCAAATATAGCCAATATGATAAAATATGTGAAGATATATGATTTATTAAGTGCCAAATATTTTACTTTGCACATAGCTGTTACCTTGGATTTATGAATGCCGTAGTCTTCATTTTCCTTTTTGAGGTAATGGAGTATGCAGAACAAGTAAACAATATTAACTAAAGTTTAGTACAGACTGTCTCTCCACGAGCTTGCCGTGCATACTTTTTAACTGTATACGTAGGCGTCTCAATTTACTTAAAAGCAAGAAAATAATTAATGTGAATTGAACATCAGAATCATAATTCCATTTTCGTATATAAACGAATATATATATATAGTGTGTGTGCGTGTGCTCGTTTTCTATTAGTTTTTAACAGTTTTTAAGGGTATAAAATAAGATAAATATGTCATAAAATTTAAGATTCCGTTTTCTTGCTTTTATAGCTAAAGTTATTTTAAAAATCATATCACAGAGCTATGTAATATAAAAAGGAAAATATTTGTCAATTGATATGCGCGAAAAATTATGGGATAAAAAAGGACCATCAGTGAAAAATAGTTTGTGAATACCAGTTTAATAAGTATTTGTCTTGATATTTTTTATTAATTTTATGCTGCAAGCTGAGTTCAGGTTTAATAATACGCATATTTAAGTTCTTTACGCTAAGAACAATAATACCTTGCTTTTATTGCTGCTTAAATAAATTTATTTATTTAATTAACTGTTCCGAATTTATTTAAGGTTAACAGATTCCAATATAGAATGTTGAAGGTGAATAAGTCATGATACTTACTTGAATCTATTTGTACATACCTTTGGACTTCCAGACACTTGATGGCCGAGTTATTTTAACTGTCGTTCTCCTGCAAAGTTTATTTAAGATTACAATCATATCTTACCTGGCACACTTGTGCCCAAGGCTACTAAGGCAACAGCTGTGACTCCATCTTTGAGACCCACTGTACAACCAAAGTGAGAAGCCAAATCTCCGATGATCGCCGTAAGCATGCCAATCGAGAGGATAGAGAAGACGAAACAAAGCCAGCCATCCAACATATCTGCAGGAAAAAATTAGAGGGGCAAAGGGTGCAGGTACCGAAACAAAACAAACCAGTTCATATTTTTAACCTAGCGTTCCACCTATTTATTTATTAACTCAAGTCTGTAGGGATCCACTTCGTTTCGGTGCATTGGAAGAGTCGTTTTCATATATCTTGAGTACTGTAGTCTGTGACTCAATAGATGCTTAAAAGAAGAATGGGGATTTTGCTTAGATACCAAAGCTTTATACGAGTAATACTATTATTAGGCTGGTTACTTGAACTTGCCCGAAAAATAGTAAGCCATTCATAAAATTATATTGTTATGAATGTTCTTCGTAAATTAATATAATAATTTTATAATTTATATTCTTCAGTAGAAGAGGTATAAACAGAGAGCAGAAATTAAGTATAGTGTAATGTCTATTTAAAAATTACATTAATGTTGAGCTGTAGACTACAGAATGCAGTACTATTAACAGCGCTTCTTAAAAGCACCTTAACGAGGAAGAAACCCTGGTAATTACACTTCTTATTGTATCATACTCTCAAATATTTCAGTTTCAACATTTTTAAAACTCTGGTTTAGATATATGTATGCCATGGCTTCTGTCTTGGCGGTATAATTAAAATATATTTAATTAAAGAAAGTTAATGTATAAACCAAACATACCTCATGCTTAATTTTACTATACAATAGGGTTCAAAGGTTAAACAATCAATCAAAGTATTCTGTGATAAGTACTGATTTTTTTCAATCCTTTCGAAAACAAAAGAGACTTATTGACGCCTTTTTAGGAGGCGATGAGTTGATCAGTTTCAGTTCGTGTTGCAGAGTTTTTCATGTCGCAAAGTGACAAATTTTCCTTAAAACGCACAATTTTGTAGACATGATAAACCACTCTTCGTGGCTGAGTTTCCTTGGCGCTAATCCAAAATAACTAAATGGATCAGATTAAGTTTTGTCAATAATTCTAAAACAAATTAAAAAACCTTATGGTACATAAGAAAATAACAAATCAAATATGTTTTTTTTTTTGTGTGTGATTTGTGAATGGAGTGGGGTTCCACTCCACTCACAACACTATCCCAAGAGTCACCCAGTTAAACGAACCGCATGCAAACACGAAAAAGGCATGTGTAACGGGTAATTGAAATTCCTCTAGATTTCAGATCCATGACGCCGCATCGCAGAACCTCTAAGAATTTTACATTTTTCGAGGTTGCACGCCTAACAGCTTCTGAACGAGTAGCCATTGGCCTCCTTCAAGACCTCGAAGTCAGTGAGGAAGTCACTAAGCTATCCGCCAAGAGAAATAATTATGCTTCATTCAAGTTAACCTGTGAAGCAACATCTGTTGAAGCTACCAGTGACCTCCCTACCTGGCTGATCAGTGTTATTGTTTGACCTTTTACCCAAGCCACAGCATTAGAAGGAGAAACATTGCGGAGTCTGAACCAGATGTTCGGCTGAATGGAAGCTAATCCGAGACCCAGGTTCAACAGTGGGCGCGCTTCTTAGGCCATACTGAGAATAAGAAAATCGGTTCTATCATAGTAGCAGACAGTGCTTCCGTATCACTCCATAACGCAAATTCTCCGAGTAAACAAAACAAGTTATGCTGGCCGATTCCGACGATGATTACCGCGAGATAACCACCGTTGAAGTGCTGGCTCTGTCACTATAACTTTAATGTATCAGAATGTTAGAAGCATAAGAAATAAAATAGAGATTACTGAGAAGAATCCTGTTAGCAGGCGAGTTCGAGATCTTAACTATATCTGAAATGTGGCTTGAGCATGAACAACAGAACATAGTGATAACCTGTCGTATTAGGGCCACTCAAGACTGAACTTATAAGTCCTGTATTATGACCATAAATTATGTGTTCTCTGGTTGATTTTCCTGTTTTTCTGGGCGAAAAACCCGAGTTTTATTTTGTAGGGGAACCTTGCTGTCCACTTCTCAGACCGACTAACTCAGCTACGGAGTGAAAAAAAGCCCATAAAAGTTCCTCAGTCGTTGACGGGATAATGTAAAAATAAATGTCATACTAGGGCCACCTAGAATATCAATTCATCTGCCCAAGTGTATTATGTTCGCGAATTGCCTGTTTTTTCTGGATGAAAAACCCGAGTTTCCGGGGTCGGGGACCTTGCTATCTGCTCCTGAGACCGACTAACTCAGCCACCGAGTGAAAAAAAAAAAGACCATAACAGTTCCTCGCATCACTGAAGAGATTCGAACCTGAGGCTTTTCCACCCGGTGTGGGGAGGATAGTGATTATAACCACTGTGTGATTAGACCGGGGTTCGAGCCCGTCACCACCAAATACGGAGGATGCGGAAAGGTCAGGGAAGGACCACCGCATATCATATCCCGGAGCAATATGGCCTTAGTTGCTAATGCTCCTAAAAAACCAAAATAACAAAAATAACAACATAACCACTGTGCTACTCGCGCTGACAGAACATCGTGATAGCCACGCTGGCAGTGGGGAAGAGTTTACCTCCAGGAGAAGCAGAAGGGCAGAAGGGGGTGTTATGTTCTTCAAAGGGACAGTCTTCAAAGTGATCAACACTAAATCCAGTGATTAGTCGAATTCTGAGCCCTAGCCTACACTACACAGAAACACAACCATAATAGATAGTTGCTTAATATATATCCCCACTATTGATATCATTACTGAGGCAGCTGACTGTGCCATAAACCACTAACACCCTCTCAACTCGCCATACCAAATCTCTTTGATGGATGTGGCCATCGGGAATTTAAATCTCACCCCGCAGCTCACGGTCCATAAGGAGCTTTTTGACCACCTGAAGTCGGAAAATATGCACTTAATCACTCATCCTCCTACTAGAGAGAGAAAACCCTCTTGATCTGCTGTTTTCCTCCTTGACATGTGTGATTGGAGAACCATCTGAGGCTCATTATGAATTTGATCACCAACCTATTTGCGCAACATTAATTATACCTACTCAGTGTCCACTTCCCCCAAAAAATGTTAAAACGTCCGTCATCATGAGCACCAAGTTCTTTAATAGCTAAAAATGCCCGAAAGTAGGCATGTTCTGGAAACGTGTGACGTCTCGTTTTCTACAACACTACTAACAAGCTTGGTCAATACTATTGCACAATATGCCTCCTCAAAGAACATCAGGATCTTGTCTCACTCCAAAGTCTAGTGTAATCCAGAAATACACTTGTCTTTCCTATTAAAGCAACAGTTGCACCAGATTTGGAAAAATACCCAACAGGTTTCCGACCGTTGGGTATTTTTCTGAAGGGCACGAGTGCAGTTTAACAGGGAGAAATTAAGAGCTGTAACAGCATACCTTAGCGCCCAACTTCAGCAAGCGAAAATCCATCCCATATAACTTTAGAAACCAAAACTTTCTTAGTCAGCTGGACTCAACTCAATCGCTAGAGCATATCACTAGATTCAATACGCCCTCAGGACAGCCAAACCCTCTTCTACGTCCCGACCACGAATCACAACACGACATCCTGCATTTCACCATCTCTACACATCAACTGATGGTATTTTCGACTCCATATCTAACCCCCCAAAGCTCCTAAAAATCCTGGAAAAATTATGCTGCCCATCTTAACGAACCAGTTCCTTGGAGATAAGCTGCCACAGATCCAGCACGCTATCCGAAACCAGATCACAATGAATACCTTGCAACCACATATGCAACATTGTTTGCTTTTGAAAGGCACGAGGAACTCGTTATCAACTATGTGGATATTGAAGCTGCTTTTGATGCCATCAACGTTTAGGCACTCCTAAGTTTACATGAATCCCGTTATCTAATGCAAAGTAATATTCTCTGGTTCATAGCATCACTCACCCATGATAGGGTTCTAGGTTGATGCCCATGGACAATTGCAAAAGAAAGCGATCTCTGACGGTGTCCCACAATAAGGACACCTGTCTGCTTGTTATTTACAGCCATCATAGCACCTGTTGTCCGTGACAACGAGAAAATAATTACATAAATAGATGATATAAAAATAAAAATTCTGGCGACTATTTCTTCCAGCAATGATTTGGAAGCCACCACATGTATTAATAATAGTTATCAATATCGCCTCATACCTCCAACATTATGGACTGTCAATTAATTCCCTAAAAACAAAACTAATGTTTTTTTCCCCTTAAACCAAGCCCAACAGTAATAGTTACAATTGCCCGATGGGGATGACAATGCGCCAAAACACAACAAACAACAACAGCCCGATGGAACTGTAATATTAACTACTTCAACCAATTCAGATTTAGGTATAGTATATCACCCAAAACTTCCGTTTAATGCTCACGTACATAAGCTTACATCGAGTGCAGTTTCTCTTCGAAGGACAGCTAAACAGCACCTAATCTATGTCAAGGATCCTTAAATAATTAGGACAGTAACCTATACCCTCACTCCTATATGTCACAGAAGTGTGGGAATCAGCAACTACCACATCTACCATGTTCTACCATGAAGAACCTAATCCTTGCTTCAGAATTCTGGCTGCTTAAATGGGCCAACAGGAAAGCTTATCTCCCACCACAGGACAGAACTATAATCTTAGCTACTTCAATTGGGATGCAGCGACTACTTGACATTATTAAAATCCAGCGACCAGCAGCCACAGTTAAAAGGATCACAAGCCAAATCTTAACAACACCATCCATTTCGGATTCGTGTTACTGGTTAATACCCAGATAGAACTTCGGTCAACCCGATGCTGTGCACGAAGCATCGAAGACCATCTATCAGACCGCTTCCTCCAAAATCAAATGCTAATCGAAGTACATCGCGTTGATGCCGACTAGAATAAGTATTCCACTAATAAAACCTATAGGACAGAAGCCTTAGCAGCTTGCCCGCATCCCATAAGTCAATAAGAGCAAAGTCCTAACAAAACTCAGTGATACCAGATCTTCCTGTTGCCATTCCATTCTATCTGCCCTACTGCGGTGCGATCAACATTAAATACTGGATAGCACTTTGCCTTCATTTGATGAGTGCCAACCAGGACCCACGTTAAAAACATATTATTATTATTCCTTCTAGTGAAAAAAAATTCCTTTGCTATGTGTGGGGGGAAGTCGCACCATACCCATGTTTTTGTAAGCCAGACGCATCGATGTATATTCACATAAACCGTAAGAATACCATTCATATACACTCAGAGATCACTGAATTATGGCCATCTACCTAATACCGTGTTGGGCCACCATTCATACGGATAAAAGACGCTATTCGCCAAGCATTGACTGCACTAGAAATCTGAAGAGGTCCATAGGGATCGGCGACTATGTAGCCTGCAAGGCTTATCACAGTGTCTGAATAAATGACATTTGCATGTCCACATGCCTCACTTCCCAGCCCTCGTGGATGGCACAGTTGTTGGACTCGCTGTCCTCCCCATGCAGGGTGGAAAAGACAAGATTTCGAATCCCATCGATGACGTGAGGTATTTTTATGGGGCTTCTCACAACTTGGCTGAGTTAGTCGGTCCAGACGAGGGTAGCATGGTTTTTTCTTCCGGAAACTCGGGTTTTTTCTTCTAGCAAAAAGAACTTCGATCACATATTACACGCAATTTACAAACATATATATAATATATAAAAAAAATAAATTTTCTATTTATACTCCGGGACATCCACACGGTCAGAGGAGTTCGCACGCTAAAATACAAGAAACAGCATCGTATTTAGCAGTCATGGGCTTGAACCGCGGTCACACAAAGCAAGTACACTTATGCATCCTCCCGCCTGACCATTCAGCTATTGGCTTTAGTCACTGATGCCCCTAAAATCCCTAGAAAAATAAACAAACCTTACTTCCCTTTTCTAAATATCTCACATGTATTCAATTGGATTGAGGTCAGGTTAATTTGGACGCCAATTGATATGGACGATTATCTTTACCGTGTTCCTCGAACCACTTGTGCACAGTGCCAGCCCGAGGACATGGCGCATTATCGTCTTGGAGGATCCCATTTCTGTCCGAGAAAAAATGCAACATGGAAGGGTGCAGATAGTCTCCTAAGAGCTGCTGGTAGACCTCATCAGTGAAACGTTGGTCCATACGCACCAACGGCAGCCCTAGTTCTTGGCAGCAAAACACGCTCCATATTAAGCAATCACCGCCTGCCTGGACAGTGGGAACCATGCACGATGGATCCATGGACTCGTGTTGCTTGCGCCACACACGAAGGCCTCCGTCGGCGTGTTGCACCAAGTATTTGAACTGATCCGAGCAGCACACTCGTTTCCAGTCCTTCAGTGCCCAACCAGTGTGTTGTAGACACCGCAGCACCATTCGCTGTCGACGATGATTAATGATAAGGAGATGATATTTATTGGGTCGTCTGGTGTGGAACCCTGTACGCCGAGGAGTGTGGCGCATCGACATTTCGAACATTGTTCTTGCATTGCCCATATTGCATTGCGATATTAACTGTTGTGCAGTGACCTGCCGTTGAGCCAGTACAATGCACCCTTCGCACACCACGAACATACACTTTGCTCAATCCTTTACAGTTCTGTTGGCGGAAGGTGGTTTGCCCGTTCCACATCATTCTTTGTACACCTTAACCATAGTGGGCCGTGAGCAACCGACAAGACATTCCGTTTCCGATATGGAAGCATCCGACGCACGAGCTCAAACAATCCTTTTTGAAACTCCGTGATATGTTTGTTACGTCCCACGACTGCTATTTTATCACTTTTACTTGTTGTACCAGATGCAAATAACCACTAACGAAGCTGCATACCGCATACGAAGCAGTGTTCTGATTTTTATATTGCAACCTGTGCGGCATAGTCCATTACGGATGTAGTGGTCATAATTTAGTGAACACTGAGTGGATTATACACTGAGTGCCAGAAGGGATGGCAGAAGTTAAAGGGAACTAAATGATTTTGTAATAACAGAGGAAACTGGAAGAGAAATTATTGAAGTTAAACATCAAAAAATGAAAATGCACTTGGGGTGTATGGGATATATCCAATTATATTAAATGAGGTGAGCAAACCTTTAGCCATCATTAAGAGAGCATATTTGGATTCAGATAGGTTACTGTGGACTGCAGATGTGCGAATGTATCCCCAATTCGCAAAGAGGGATCAAAAGTTGATATGAATAATTTCAAACCTGTTAGTTTAACTTCTGTTCCAGAGAAAATAATGATAATGGAGTCACTGATTAAAGAAGTAATGCAGGACCATCTGGACAGGAGTGCAATTATATTTCAGTCATAGCATGGATTTGCCAATGGGCGATCTTGTCTGGCCAATTTGATTGGATACTGTGATGCAGTAACAAAGGAACTGGATGCACAAAATAATTTTGATATAATGTACTTGGATTTCTGGAAAGCTTTTAATGCGGTTGTACACACAAGAATGCCGCATAAATTGGAGCAGTGTGGGATTAAGGGCAAGTTATGCTATGAATAATGGGATGGTTGAGTGGGAGAAGACAGAGAATGGTTATTAATGGACAGCTCTTCGCGGACTAATGTGTTAGTGGAGTTCCTCAGGGTTCAGTGCTGAGCCTATTGTTCTTTTCTATATTATTAATGATATTGACGAAGGTATTGCAAGCTTAGTCTTTTGCAGATAGTACAAAGGTTGGCAGGTTGGTTAATGACAGTAAAGAAGGTATACTGCTGCAAGAAGATTTAGAAAAATTGGACAGAAGGACCTGAGAAATGGCAGTTGAAGTTTAACATTGACAAATGCACGGTACTGCATATGGGTAGCAGTAACCCCTGATTAACGTACCAGCTGTGTGATACTACACTCCTCTTCTTAGATATACGTAAGGTTAGGGCCACTCCTTCGGGATGGGATTGTAATTAATTGATACCGTCTCAGAATGAAGTGACAGCATAGTCGTATATATTACATTGAGAGATCATACACAGTACTAACGATAACTTTCAATGAGTATTTTATGTTTAGTAATATGCTACAGTGCTCATTTTTCAATAAATTATTAATGAATGTTTTGTGTTTTCAACATATCTTCTTAATTATTTATTAAAATACGATGAATATAATATTTCAAGATATATATATATATTATTTTATTTATTTATTTTTTGTTGCTTAATTTTTGAACCTTAGTGTATATTGCCAAGTCAGACACCTTGTAGCTATAAATAATAATACTGATTAATTAAACCAGAATTTCATTATCTTATATTCAAATTAAATAAAGGTACACATGCATTTTGAAACTATAATGAAAATATTTACTTCTAAGCGCTAAAAACCCGATTCATGTTAATAACAAAGCAAACATTAAAACAAAAATAAAAAAGCTACTTTAATTCTGTAGCTTAACTAAAGGAGCGTTTCATA
This sequence comes from Mastigoproctus giganteus, assembly GCF_048544385.1. Classification (NCBI taxonomy): domain Eukaryota; kingdom Metazoa; phylum Arthropoda; class Arachnida; order Uropygi; family Thelyphonidae; genus Mastigoproctus; species Mastigoproctus giganteus. The sequence goes on from NC_143580.1 coordinate 201,652,766, forward strand.
AACAAACGACAGCTTTGTGATTTCATTAATTAGCAATCAGAAAATATAGAATAATATTAATATTAGCTGGTTCGTTTTGATTCGAGATGCATGCTGTGCAGCATCAAAGCAAAATTAAATCGGCGTAATGAATAACTTAAAACACAGCATGAAGCCAATAGGCTGGGGGTGTAAATATACAGAACGTAAAATTGAAATGAAAAAAAAAAAATAAAATAAATAAATAAAATAATAATAATAAATGCTCAGATTTCTTATTATTACTACTATTACGAGTAAAATGATTCTCTCTTAGACATTGTACAGAGCGATACTTTCGAAAAAGTTTTTTTATCTATAGAATAATAAGCATTTCCGTACTTTGCATATTGTATTCCCTTTCTGTTTTAAAAATACACAATATGTCGTATTTATTCAAAAGGTTTAGGAAATACTTTACATTTAAATTAACAAACACGTTATGTATATGGAGTGCATAACAATTTTAAGAATATTCTTCGAAATACGTCGATCATTTGGGGTTAACGCGAAACTGTAATTGATCCGCCACTTTTAAATAAATACTTGTAAGTAGCTTCTGCTCTTATTCAGAAATTGAATAATAAAGAATTTTCTAGATTAGCTAATCATTTTCATTTCGTCTTTTTGACATTTTCATGTTGTTATTGCTTTAGATTACGCACTGAGGTAGATAAGGTAATGCGGTGTGAGTATATTTATATCTGTAAATTGCCTGTGTTCTATGTTTGGTGTGATAGATTAAAAATCTGAGTTTCCAGGAAGAAAACCTCATGTGGTCTTCTCCGGAACACGACTGAGTTGGGCAATTTTTATACCATTGCTGAGGCATCACTAACTTGGCGATGGTGTGAAATCCACATAAAAATTTCTATTGTTCAAACGGGGTTCTAACAGTGTCCCTTTAAATAGGTGCGGAAGAACAGTGTTCGAAGCCGCTATGCGAGGGCCGGCTTTTTTATCGAGATGTTAGAGGAAGAGTTGTTATTGCTTGAGAATTCTTAGGCGCATTAACCCACGCCGCGTGTTCAAATCCACTTGGTGCCACGAAATATGATAATATTTTGAATACTCCTGTGATCTGATGTAGCCAGCTCAGAGTATAATCGGAAAATTTATTATTTTATTTACTATGGTCATAGTGTACTGGGTTATGTGGTATGCTTAATGTATTTATCTTGGATTATATTATTTATTATTTTTAAGTCGTTGAAGCAGACATTTGCTTTCTAAGGCATGTTACAAGTTATAGGAATTAACAGAATCTTCCTCTGAACAGCTTGAGTACTAGAGAGGTAAACATGCCCTAACAATTATTTTTTAATGATATAATTAGAAACATAATGTAAGGTCATCAAGGCTAGCATTTTGAAGTTGCAGTCGAAATTACCAAAAAGCAAAACGCGAACTTATCTTTCTAGATGGTTAAATCATAAGTAATTTACGCTACCCTTTAAAGAGTAACCAGCCACCAGTTACTTTTTTAAGGGCAGTGTACATTACCCATTACTATTTTCATAGTTATTGGACCTTCCGGGATAAACAAATGAGCCAGACTAGTATATAAAGGCACATGATCCATACAAGTTAGTTATTCTCGTCGCGATATGAGAGTAGTAGTATTGTCGGATATCACATTCTAGCATGTCGATTCGCGTAGTTGCTGATGGCTTACAATCATCAAAGTCGACCGTTATCATGAATGAAAAAGTGACGGTATCACTACCGTCCAGCAACGCACAGGAAGATACCATGGATGCTAATTCCATGTGAACAGAGGGTACTCCGAAGGTAGGACGACAGTATTTCCAAATATATATGTATATGTTGTACGTATGTATACATGTGTATTTGTTATCTTCGTCTCGCATGAAACCCACGCTCTACAGCGTGGGTTTCATGCGAGAGCGGCGGCACATAAACTAAACATTACCAATCGCAATCAGTGGTCTCGCCTTGCATGGTACAACTAACGCTATAATTGATCTATAGAGCAGTAGAAATTGGTTCTATGTAGTGACAAATCTCGCTACATCCTATTCTGATCAGACAGTCGGGTGTGGAGGATGCCTGGAGTACATTCTGCCAACAACGAAGTTAAACGGAGAAGAGGTTATGGTGTGGCTGCTTGAACATTTTAGACAGTTTCATGCTCCCTACGCTGTTGCAGTTGATTAGTACAGACCCATGTTTGTTTCAAGGATAATTTCCCATACTATTCCTCTGGTGCGCTTCGAGAATGGTTCATGGATATGAATGCACAAAAGTTGGAATGGCCAGAACAGGGTTCCACTTTGAACCGTATGAAACATCTGTTGGATGAACTGGTACGTTGGTTCTTAACTAACGTACCAGTAAGAACCAATGTATCAGTTCATCCAACTCACATTGGTAGCCGAATTGGTCACTGTTCTGCAGGAGGACAGAAGGAATGGAGAACTATGCCTGCCGCAGTTTGTCGTTTGTTGCTGGAAAGACTATCCAGGAGTGTCATAACGGACAGAGGGAGACCGACACGCTTTTGACGTCAGTAGCAGTGAAGTCTATGTGAAGCCGACGCCTGTCCGGATACTTTCTAGAGAGACGTGTATTACGCATATCCAAGTGTGGGCTAATAGGAGGTCGATTTGCATGCAACGCGGGACTGAAAATCCTAGAATAATTCGGTTGGAAAGCGATTTTAGGGAGGATTCAAGATAATTCTGGAACTTAAATTTTATTTGAATATTTCTCAGTAATTACTCTCTAACTGTTTAATAGTTGCATAATTTTCATATTCTACTCTCAGTTCACTGAAACATTTTTTTTGTTATATTTAATTTTGTATTGCAGTGGTTCACAAATTTTTGTACTTGAGTCACACTTTGAGTTAAATGCGATATATTCACCTAAAGACTGGTGTCGTTGATCTTAATGGAGTTTTTCCTAATCTCTAGGTAGACTTGAAGAATATCACGACACATCGAAGGGCTGGGGCACACAGTTTGGTTATCACAGTTCTCTTTTATTGTTGTTTCACTGTAATGCTGTCCCAATTCGGGTTTGTACCGGGTATTGCTATGTATAATTAGCATGCATTGTATGTAATTCCTGTTTTTGGAAATGAAATAACTAACTATAGTAGGCATTGAGTTCACTAGATGTCTGAAGACGTCCGTAGGTATTTTCAGCCGTGCTCCCTGCAAGGCTTTTCACAGTTGAAAAGTTGACGGTTGCCTGTCCATACGCCTCCATCCCGTTCCAAAACACCCCACCGGTGTTTAATTGGTTTGGGGTCAGGCAAATTTGGAGGTCAATCAAGATGGATGATTATATTCATTGCGTTCCCCAAACTACTCGTGCACAGTGCGAGCCCGATTACATGGCGCGCATTATCGTCATGGAAGATCCTGATTCTGACCGGTGGAAAAAAGTGCAACATAGCAGGGTCTCATAAGACCACACCAATGAATTGTTGGCCTATACGTACCCGGGGTCCTAGTTCTTTCCAGCAAAACATGCAACCTGCCACCTGCCTGGATAGAAGACACGATGCACACGACGGATCCGTGGACTAGTGTTGCTTGCGCCAAACACGAAGACTTCCATCGGCATATTGCACCTGGTATTTCCACTCATTCGACCAGCACACTCCATTCCAGTCCTCCAGTGTCCAACCAGCCTGTTCATGAAACCACAGCATGTGCCGCCGACAATCAGCCGTGAGGAGAGAGTATATCTCGTATCGTCTGGTGTGGAACCGCATATGTCTGAATGTGTGGCACATCGTCATTCGGGATACTGTTCTTGCATTCCCCATATTGTATTACGATGTCATCTCTTGCACATTGACCTGCCGGTGAGCCCGTACAACGCGCTACACCCTTCACTCACCATGAAAATCATCCACCTTGCCTTGCATAATCCTTTACAGTTCTGTCGGTGGAAGATGGTTTGACCAGCTCAACGCTATTCTTTGTACTCCTTAACCACTGTGGGCCGTGAGCTAGACGTACCGTTTCTGATATGGAAGCATCTGATGCAAGAACTCCCACAATCATACCCTTTTGATATCTTTACTACGGCCCATAACTTCTACTTTATCACTTTGACTTGCACGTCCAGATGCAAAGTACCACTACTATAGCGTGCGAAGCTGTTCGGCGTTTTGTACTCCCAGCTCTGCGGCATAGACCATTACGGATCGAGTGGTCACAATTCTGTGGTGATCACTGAGTATATAAACGTAACTGAGTAAAAACTCTCATTTGTGAGTTACCAAAATACCACTATACTTTTCAGCAGCTGTACAATGAGAGTTTTATTCGGTTATGTTATTTTTTTATGTCAGAATTAAAGTAAGAGTGAACAGAATACAGTTTTTTTTTATGTGAACCCCAAACACGAGATGTATTAGAACCTATAGTACTTAGTACCGTGCTTGAGTGGGTGGTTGAGAAGATGAAAGAAGATATTAGTTGACATTGGACTTGAACTTCTGTAGACTGTAATTTTCAGGAAATACGTATGAAGGAAGGTTATTCCAGAAAACGGCAGTTGAATGAATAAACGAGGAAGATGAAAAGTTGGTTCTGTGAATTTGAAGTTGGACAGTAAATGGATGTTGGCAGCACGTGTTTGGACTATTTTGAAAGAGAGAACGGGAATTATAGAAGCCAATTCAGAAGAACCGTGCCCGTGGAAGTATCTGTAGAAAAGGCATGCAGCAGAAAGAGTAGGTCTATGAGACAGCGAATAGAGACTCTGTTAGAGATGAATCATTAATTAACCTAACTGCCCTCTTCTGAATGGAATCAAGAAGCCTGAGAGAGGTTTTGGAGGCACCATCCCAGATGTGGGAACAATATTCCATGTCAGGGCGGATTTGCGATTTATACAGAGTGAGCAGCTGTTTGAAAGAAAAGTAATGCCGAGAGCGAAAGAGAAAACCAAGTTTTTTAGATGCAGAGGAAGCAATATTTGTAATGTGCTTGTGCTAAGAGAGATTAGAAGTTAGGGTAATCACTAAAAGAGATATATCATTTTGCCTAGAAATCAGAGTGTCACTAAAGATAAGCATAGGAGCAGAAGAATCCTTTTTGCGAGATATAAGAACAAGACTGAGTTTTAGAAGGGTTGAAATCAACTAAGTTGTCTTTGCCCCACTGGAGAATTACCTGAAGATCGGCATTTAAGGAATTGGTAGCAGAGTTTCGAGAAGTTAAAGCTGATTGAGCAGGGCAAGGTTTCTCAAAATGGAAAGTGGAATGCAATGTGCTATCATCGGCAAAACTATGGATAGGATTTCCAGTCAATGGAAGAAGGTCATTAACATACAAGAAGAAAATAGTGGGGGAAAGAACTTAACTTTGGGGGACACCGGCATTAGTGAAGAAGTTAGAAGACAGAGAGCCATCTACCATCACCCTCACTGAGCGATCAGAGAGAAAACTGGATAACCAATTACTAAAAACAGTTGGAAGCTTGTTTAGAAGATATTTATGCCAAACACGATCGAAAGCCTTTGAGATGTCAAGAGCAACTATTTGTGTTTCTTCGAACTTTCCATTGAACTAGTCCATAAATGGGTAGCATAAGCCAGAATATCACCAGTGGATCGACACTGACGGAATCCATAATGGCGATCGTTGATCAGACGGAAAGTTTCTAGGTAGTTTAAGAGTTGGCGGTTAATTGATTTCTCTATTACTTTAGAAAGAGTAGAAGTAATTGCAATGGGATGCTAATTGGATGGGAGGGATTTGTCACCCTTTTTAGGAACTGGCTGGATATGAGCAAATTTTCAAGCAGAAGGAAAAACACCTTTGGAATAAGAAAGTTACAAAAGGCGACAAAGAATAAAAGTAAGTTCAGGAGCACAGGTTTTGAGAACAAGTGGGGGAATACCATCGGGACCTGGAGCTTTCTTAGCATCAAGATTCGCCAAAATCCTTCTGACATCCTTTTGATGGAATACCACAGGAGGCATTGAATGGAGCTTGTTGGGAATGGTGGAAGGTGTTTTACCAAGATCATTAATACATGAGTTGGAAGAAAAATGCAATGCTAGCAGGTCAGCTTTATCCTTGGCTGAAGTGACAACAGAACTATCTGGTTTGGACAGAGGTGGGAGCAGAGATGGGCAAAAGTTGCGGCCAACAGCTTTGGCAAGAGACCAGAATGCTCGGCTACCATTAGGGCAAGAAGCAAGTTTTCTACTCTTAGCCTGTTCAAAATCTAGTTTGGACTGATTAATAACTGCTTTACAATTGTTGCGAGCTTTGGTGTAGGCAGAAAATGAAACTGAAGAATTAGAAACAAGCTAATTACGATATGCAACATTCTTCTCTTGAACAGCCTTAGCACATTTATTGGAAAACCAAGGTTTAGATAAAGGACGAGATTTTAAAGTGGAGTGTGGGATAAAGGATTCCATTCCTGCAAGAATAATTTTACTGACACGATCTGACCAAACGTTGACATCAGTAGTTTTGAAACAGTAATTCGACGAAGGAAAGGAAGAAAAGAAATCTCGCAGGTCATCCCATTTTGCATTCTTGTAATGCCAAACAACACGATGTTGGGTATAGCCATGAGATAAAGGCACCATTGGAAAAGAGACAATCACCAAGTTGTGATGTGAAGTGCCTAAAGGACCTCTCACTTCGACCATATACTTAGAAGGGTTGTTTGGGAGAAAAAAATCAAGCGTGTTGGCTGTATGACTAGGATTGTCCGGTATTCTTGTAGGTAAATGAACAATCTGAGCAAGGTCATTAGGAATTGCAAAAGCCTCAGCATCTCGACCAGCTGGATCGGTGTGACTAGAAAACGGAAGCCAACTGGAATTGTGAACATTAAAATCACCAAGGAAAATTACCTCACTGTTAGGAAAGTTGGACTGGAGAAAGTCAAGTTGCAAAGAGAGGAAGTCAAAGAGCTCCAAGTGATTAGTGGAGTTGGGAGAACCGTAGAGACAACAGATGAATTTGACACAATGAGGTAGAGAGATTTTAAGCCAGAGAAGATCAAAGAGAGGAGATTTAAAATTGCGAAGTCTCTGACAGGGAATATCAGAACCGACATATGCACAAGTACCACCTTTGAGGCGAACGGAATCATACAGCAAATAATTTTGGTATCTGAGATGAGCAGTAGTTGAATCAACCGATAACTGAGATTCTGTCAGAAAGAGTACATAGGGTTTGGCAGACTGCCAAACCCTATGTACTTTTGTACTTTGGTAGTTGAGATTAAAATTGAGATGACGTATATTTGTGAAATGAATTAGGAAGTGCTTGGGAGGTTTAGATCTTTTCGCAGATAAGCTTGTAGATAATCTTTCGCAGATAATCTTTTAGCAGTAAGTTTCAAATGTGTGGATTTTTTTTTTTTTCCATCTCTCGAAACCTAGCGCAATGGGCCTCCGATATCCTTTGACTTCCTTCGTAATTCGCCGTTTCTCGTATCCTATGTTCACTATTTAACACCATTATTCTTTTATCTGTCCTATGTCTCTACTCATCTCACTCGTCATACATGTAACTTACAGTTCGGTCAGCAGTGTCAATCTACTAGTCATATCCTAATGGTTTTTAAACCAGTTTTCTGTCGATATTGTCTTATTTACTTTATTTCTTTTTAACAAACTCGGCGCCTTTGTCTGTGAAGTCAAAGGAGAAAACTAGGAAGCAAGAGTATTCTTAACTTGGGATACCAAATTGTAAATATATTGCCCGGTTTGTAGCTGGCAAAGGAGCAATCGATATCGGATGTGAACGTTCTTTGCTGCCTACAATAGTAAAAACAATTGTAGCTGTTAAAAAAATATATATAAAGATGTTTCAAAATTAGCTGTTCTTGGCACAATTAAATGTTTGAGAAACAGAGAAGATATTTTGCTAAAAATGGAGAAGTTATTATTGATTTGGATTTCTGATGAGCAAGCTGTGGGAGCTAATGTGAATTTGATAAAGCAGAAGGGTAAGGGTATGTTCAAAATTTTCAAAGGGGAAGATGGAAATTGCAGCAAGAATTTTTCTCAGTAAGGGAGGCTGGTTCGGTAAATTTAAATTACGTACTGGTGATATCGCATTTGGAATACTGTGTTCGCATTTAGCATATTCTTCCGGACCTTTGAAACAAATTTTATGTGAATAGGTTAATCCATATTCTCTGTGCACTTGTCAACCCCCCCCCCCCAAAAAAAAAAAAAAAACAATTCCACCACCTCATGTCTACCCATTACATGGTGAAGTTTTGGCAAACACGTTTTGAGTACTGTATTTAATGTCGTACTTAAGTATTTAATTTTTAAGTAAGACTAAATGCAACTGGGCATAATATTTGTAATAGTTATAATCATCTATATAATATAGGTGAATTTATAGACAACTTTTAAAGGAAAAAACTACGATAGTAGTATAAAGGGCATCATTACAACTGTATCTCATATTGTGCTCATCCTTCACAACGAGTTACCAGGTATTTGCATACCTCGACCAAGTAACGCTTCACTAATAGAGAAGACTATTGTTACTCATTCTCAGTGGGCACCACCACCGAGACGGCACCGTTTGAAATATGGTATGGGATAAAGATCTCTGTTATCCTCATACTATCCCTATTAGACTTAGGAAAGCAAAAAATATGTAGGAAGGTGATAGTAGGGGAGATAGAGGGAGAAAATGCCGTAGAATGAAGAAAGGGGCAGTTACTCCTTCAACTCACACTACTCAAAAGCTCATAAATTCCTCGAATATGCAACGCTTCCCCATTAGAGAAGATTCTTGTTACATATTCTCAGAAACTAATTGTGAATATCAGGCTCCCCCAGACGGCACCGTTTCAAGGCTTGTTGGCCTTTCATCGGTGGGTGTGCAGGTACCCTGGTATTGCAAACCTGACAACCCAGTTGTGAAGATAATCCCACAATATGAGAGATACCAAAAGGTGTATGTGATAATGTTTAGGTAAGACTAAATGCAACTGGGCATAATATTGGGATGAAAGGTCAACAAGCTTTGAAACGGTGCCGCCTGGGTGGTGGTGGTGGTGCCCACTGAGAATAAGGAACAATAGTCTTCTCTATTAGTGAAGCGTTACTTGTTCGAGGTATGCCAATACATGGTAACTCGTGAAGGATGAGCACAATATGAGATACAGTTGTAATGATGCCCTTTATATGACTATCGTAGTTTTTTCCTTTAAGAGTTGTCTATGGTGCTTCTATACCTATATTATATTAAGTATTTAATGACGTACGTTATTCCAGGATAATGCGCTGCGAAGTAGTTGATAATCAAATACATCTGAAATGTAACGCAATGCGTACATTACCTAACTTATTAGGCTTTTTTGTAGGAGATAAAAAAATAGTTATTTTTTATCCGATTATGCAAAGTCCGGAAATGTTTTTTCCCCCTTGCGATTTTCTATACCAAATGGCGTAATTGTGCATTTTAATTATATATATATATGAGGGCCATGGGGCATTCAATAAGTTATCTACCTTGATTATAAGTATGCTTAATGTAGAAAAGAAAAGTTTATCATACACTCATTTATATCCGTATCATATGTACGCAGGTCCAGCTGAATACAGTACGGAAGAACAACAACAACAAAAAAAAAAATTTCAGATAGCCAACCCAAAGGAAAACATGGATATCACGAAATTGGAGCATCGGGCCACATCAAATTTTTAACAAAAGATGGGAACGTAGCATGAGAATTGTGTATGGTGATGCTGCCCTTCTGAATACTAGATACAATTTTGGTTCAAAGCATTAGATGAAATCGAGAATCCATCGAAGATGACTCCCGCTCACAAAAGGAAATGACAACTTTAGAAGTGTGGCAAAATACTGAAGGTCTGATTAAGCAGGATAGATGTATGGAAATCACATTTCCAGAGAATGTAATATTTTGAGGTGTCGTTACTGACCATCCTCCATGAACATTTGTCCTTGTCAAAGGTCAGTTCATGATGATGTCAAGAATGTTTCCACACCCCTCTTCATAAACAGTGCAGGGCTTAAATTTGTGAGGAAAATTTATACATGTATGATGCAAATTCACAAGGATATCTTTCAAGAATTGAAACTTGTGATGAAATGTGGATTCATCACCGAGATCAAGAAACAAAACAGGAGTTCATGCAATGGAAACACCGTGTGTCATTACCACCCAAAAATTTCAGGACTGAACCTTCCGCTGAGAAGATCACGGCCACCATTATTTTGTGATATGAAAGAAATTCTTTTGACAAACTACATGCCACATAGGAAAACAATCGCTGAAGATGCCTATGATGCTGTTCTCAAAATTTTAAGAGAGGTCACAAAGGAACATAGAAATGAGAAATAGACACTAGGTGTCTTGCTTCTTGGTGATAGTGCTCCTGTACACAAATCCTACAAAGAAATTGCTGTTCTGACGGATTGCGGATTCTAGGAGTAAAACCACCCAACCTATACTCCAGGAGACGTTTTCAGAGCACAAAGCCTTTTTTTTTTTTTCAGGTATTCCTCTTTACCCTCATATATTAAAAAAAAGAACAGGCCATTTTCTTTCTCTATTACTGAAGTAGATAACTTTTTGAATGACTCATTCTCCTTATAATACTTTCAAATTTTTTGGGAGTGTCATTAGAATCAGACCAATATGTGCAAAGAAAGTGCAAATTCATTCACAAAAAATGTGCAAAAAAAAAAGAAACATAAATTCAGATCGTGAGGGAAAAAACATCACTTTGATTTTCCACTACCTGGTAAGGAGATTCCATCATTCCTCTCATTCAGGCTGCCACATGAATACAAACAAAACAATACATGGCAATTTTAAATAAATGCTCACATAATAGAACTGATACGACTATATATTGTACATATATGCAGGGCAAGTACAAAGTATCTTTGTTGCGTAAATATATTTAATAGATGGACGTGGCGTTTAAGTTATCTCCTATTATTTACTAGTACAAAAAATATGGCAACGTTTACTGGTGCCTGGAGAACTAAGTATGTTCTGTGGTTCGAAGAAACTGTCGAGAACGCCAGAAAAAAGTTTAGACGCTTTGTGCTAAAAGGCTCCTAAATAGGTCGCCATCAACCGATAGCATAAGAATTTTGTTCAGATACGATATGTAAGTCATGCAAAACAGAGTAGGCCAAATAGTGAGCCAGAAAATAAAGGCTGTCTTGATCGTCCACTTCACTGGTGAGTGCATATTTCACGAGTACGGCAAAGTTAACACGTAGATTAGGGAAATCGATTCCTGGCGAGTTCGTGAAAATATTCATGACAGTACGAAGGCGAATATATTTTGAGATAGGCCACACAAAATTTTATAGCTCGTTCTGTTCGAAAGGGTCGCTACAGAAGGTGCGCAAACAAGGTACTCAAATACATTCTAAAATTTAGTATTTATGGTCAAAGATGATGGTCGTCGATAAGGAAGTTCAATTTTTTTCAGCAGCAAGACGGCGCACCCTCACATTACTGTAAACAATAGTGCGAGGTCCACCTTCATCCATAATAATGGAAGTGGACCAATTTTGTGGTCTCCTTGTTCACTAGACTATAGCCGCCGAAATCTCAGGAAATTAAGCGGCAGGACCTGCCAGAGTAACTTAAGTCAAGTGAGTTCCTGGTCTGCCTCCACGGAGCAAAAGTGGGGCAACGTTGGGCCTCAAGCAGGGGTCCAGTGGCTAAATGACCAGATGAACAACGGTACACGACACCACACAAATACAATTCCCACACACTTTTAAATCTCTGGCTTTTCCAGTCAACTGGTTCACCCACAATGTAAACTACGCGGAGATGGGGGAAATCCCTGGTGCCGTTTGACCCTAAACACACTTTCACTTGACGATACTCTAGGGAACTTCTTTTTATTGGGATTTGTTCAAGAGATGCTCCAGCCACCCTAATCAGGAAATTAATACGAAGGGCAAGATTATTGCAGCTGTTACAGATGTCAGTCCTGATGTTTCTTGTCGTACACGAGGAGATTTGACCATCACTTTTGCAACTATATTGAAACAGTTTCAAGTAAAACTTAGAGTAATTGACTATATTGCAGTAATACGGCATTGCTTGTACAGTACATATATATTATTACATCAAATTTTTACATATTTTGAAATTAATAAAGCTACTTTGTGCACACCCTGTATATCATATATAAGGTATACATTTCAATAAAAGTTAAAATATTTGTGTGATTTCGTTAGTGTTCTCTAAAATTGTAGAGAACATTAACTAAAATCTAGCTATATTTACATAAGTACGAATGAATTTTTTAAAATTAAATCATATGGATTTCTTCCAAATATAAGCTATATCTACATTTGCACAATATATAAATGGGATAAAAAGTAATTAACTACAGCAAAGGGCCTAGAAGTAATTAGAGATACGCTACTTAATTCTTACATTTGATACTGATGTAGTGATGAGAATTGTGTATGAATGGTTTCTTTGAAATATTGTCTTCAGTCCTTAGACGTCACAATTTATCTGTTATTTCCTGATAACATGTGAATAAATTAACGACTGAGCACCTCTTTTTCTTAGCTTGTTGGAACGACAAGCTTTTTTAAAAATTTACAATAACCTTATTACTGTTTTAGTAAGCCACATTTTTTCTAAGTTGTAACTTCGTTTTCTATCACCTCGATTTTTTACGATAGTATGTTGTTCAATTCTTCAGATAGGTTGCTTAATGTGTGTAAGGATGTTAGGAAAATTGCTTATAGTTACAATATTGGATTTATGGTTTAAAACTGTGATTGAAATAAATAACACTGCTCTGCAGGGGTCGCTTTGCGAAAATGAACAACTGTCAGTATTCCTGACGTCACATAAGGCATAGCCATGCGCATAGGTACAAAAGGGAAAGGAATCTCTCCTGTATTAGTAGTAGAGAGAGAAGGGAATCATGAACAAGGTGCAAAATAAGTTTAATTGTGAGATCCAGAGAAGAGTAAATGTCTAATAATAATATCTGCATGTCGGAGCAGTGATGCAACCAACATTCCATAGCCCATGGCGTACAAGATGCCGTTATCATTAGCGCAATTGCTCGTCAGAGCAAATATTCAAAGGTTATTATCCTGCATTGCGTAGCACGCCGAGGAGATGGTACTTTTTTACCACGCAATGTTGGGGTATATCGTAGCGAAGATGACAATACTTTGGTCACGAAGTTCCTCCATGCTGTTAATCGCTATGTGGTATTCCAATTCCTTTAACACCCCCTCCTCCCAAACAAAGAAGTTTAAGGATTAAAGTCAGGAGATCATGGTATCCATCATACGGAACTGTCACAGAGATGCCACCTCTTCGGGTTTAAGCAAAGCCATGAATGACAGAGAAAAAATAAATAAATAACCGTTCCCTTTTGAGTCGAATGTGATATTATAGTACGAGGGGGTATCAAAAAGTTCGTACGCTTACCCAGAAATAATAGCCCTAGAAATGTGAAACTTCATAGGAACTTTAATCCCTTTCTACGTACTCTCCATGTATAGTGACGCATTTCTCCCATCTATGGATCAGTTGTTTAATGCTTTGATCATAGAAGCCCGCACTTTTTTGCCTGAACCACGATTCCACTTCATTGATGACTTTCTGAGACGAATCAAAGCGGCGTCCACTCAATGGTTTCTTCATTTCTAACAAGAAGTCTGAGGGTGCTAGGTCAGGAGAACAGAGTGGGTGCTGCAGTAGTCCGAAGCCGCATTGGGCGATGGTGGCAACGGCCGTGTGAGCTGGTGCATTGTCTGACAGAAGACGAGCACCTTTGGTTAACATTCCACGCCTTTTCACCTTCAAAGCATCGCGTAACTTTTTCAAAAGATTTCTGTAGTATTCTCCGGTAAGTGTGGAACCACGAGGTAGATAATCTGTCAGGATAACCCCTTTTATGTCCCAAAACACTGACAAATCACCTTCGCAGTTGGAGTGGTCTTTGCCTTTTTGGAAGGTGGGGAGGAGGTGTGCTTCCATTGCTTTGACATTTCTTTAGTCTCCGGATCATAATGATACACCCAGCATTCGTCATTTGTCGCCAATCGATCAAAAATGTTCTCAACATCCGCATTACGCAAATCCAACAGTTCACGAGAACATTGCATTCGATATTGCTTCTGCAAAGGTGTCAGCAATCTTGGAATCCATCGTGCAGAGAACTTAGGCATGTGCAGATAGTCATGTAAAATGCTGTGAGCAGACCCATAACTAATTCCCACTGCATTTACGATGAAATGTCACACATTGTGTGAATTGTCACACTTTTGTCACTCAGCGCCACCTGCTCAACCTTTGCAACCATCTCACTGTCTGTGGATATTGATGGCCTTCCTTCTCTTGGCTCGTCAAAGATACTTGTACGACCGCACTGGAACTCCCGTTTCCAGTGCGGTCTTTACAGTGTCATAGGATGGAAAATTCTGCCCATACGCAGCTTTCATTTCTTCGTCAATTTTCTGAACTTTCTTGCCTTGCAAATACAGGAACTTGTTCACTGCTCGATACTCCACTTTGTTAACTGTGGTGTCCTTCTTCAGATTCCGGGCTCTACCTCTGGTGTACGATCACCTACGGGAATGAAATTTCACATGTTAGTTATTGAATATGTAGACAACTTATATTATAAACGGCATCTTCGTACTGATGTTTTATCTATGTCAGGGTACCAACTTTTTGATACCCCCTCTATTTAAGTTGGTTTAATACGGCGTCCTCCCGCTGATTAGGATTTTTTTAAAAAAAGAATGCTAAACTTATAACTATAGTACTTATTCCTAACATTTATCAACACACATTCTCAAATATCTTCCAGTAAAGTCAAATTTTCAAAAATATTTTATTATCAGATTAAAAGATATGAGTAATTGTTAATCAATAAAAGCAAACAAACAAAGGTATTTCAAAAATAAGAATTTCAGCAGTACTTTTGAATTTAAGTTTATTTTGGTTAGTAGCAATATCTTTCGGTAAAATGCATTACTTTATAAAATCTCTCGATAGACAATTTTCGGTATAGACTTGCTTGATCGTGATCCGAGTCTGCCTTGTAATACATATGATATTTTCAAATTAACTGTTCATATTCTTTAATTTATCATTATTTTTTATTCATATTTTAATTTGGCAATAAAGGCTTATCCCTGAGATGGGGATTTTAGGCCTCATAGTGAATGATGGTTCAGATATTTGAGAATACCTAATTATAAACATTAAGGGTTGATACTATGATTGCACATTTAATATACTTCTACAACATATGCAAAGTAGTCCCTTTAATTTATCTTGCGGTATGTCGGGTTCTGTATGTGATATTTGTGATCTAAGTTGATAGCAGAATGCCTTAGAGGTTGGCCTTATATAAAGGTCAAAAATAAGGTTCTAGCTTAACGTTCAGTGGTTGGTTTATTTAAGTAATTTCCTTTCCCAATGGCATTTCGTTCAGTTTTTCTATCAAAAGAATCGAGAAGTAGTGCGGAAAAAAGAATACCGACGTCTAGATTTGATGATCATGTATATGATACCTATTATATTTGATGATACCTATTATATTTGATGATACCTATACCCTCAATAATAAAAACACCCATGAAACTCTTATCTGTTGCACTAGTGGTTTAACTGTTATCATTATGCTTATAATATTCTGTTTTCGGTTAATTTACTTAATTACGCATCATTACTTTATTTCACATTTAAAAATTAATTCGTTAAATCTTGGTTATTATCATAAACTCGATTCCTGGTTGAGACTTTTCGAATGATATGCGGTTCATCTTTGTAGATATAAAACCGGAGATCAATATCGTTAACAAACAATATATTCAAGAACGATTTTGATAATGTATTATACATGGTATTTAAAAAATGATGGTAAATGTTTTCAGGACGAAAAGAACACTTAAAATTCTAAGAGAACATGCGTCCGCAAATCAGCCGTTGTTGATATAAACAGGATTTTTGGTTATGAAGAAGCGTTCACTTCGCACGTTTAATTTTTTGAAGAGTGTGAAAAAGTGCACAAATGCGTGGTTCTCGATTTAAATGGGCATGAGGAATGCGATTTCGAACAAAACACCGAGAACAGGTACACAAGGAAGGTAAACATGAATGGGTAATGTACCCATAACCACACACCACGTGATACTGCGTCGTCTTCCTCCTTCCGCTCAGTGAAGGAACCGGCAGTACAAGGTCTGTTGCCTGCACTTCACATTCACCGCAGATCAGCGCCTCTGAGGTTGTGTTTTCTGTTGTGACAGTTATTGTAGTTCGTGTTTAACATGGGTGGTGTTTACACCAATGCATCGTATGCGGATATGCATTTCATTATTTTCATGTATGGTAAAGCTAATGGCAGTGCAATGGAGGCCGCACGTTTTACCGTGAGGCTTTTCCTAATCGAAGATACCATAACAGCCGCACTATACTATTTCTAGGATCCATCAGCGCCTCAGAGGGCATGAATGTTTTTCGTTCCACAAGAATGAGAGGAGGCCAAGATCAGCTAATACTCCGGAACTGGAGGAAAGAGTGCTGCAGAGAGTACGATGAAATCCAAAAACAAGCACAAGGATTGCCTTAGCAAAGCACCTTTGGTTGAATTTGCACGCACAGTGGCTAGTACCCCTATCATATTCAACGCGTTCAAGTTCTCAGTGCTTGTTCATTCAAGTTCTAATAGACTACCCGATCTATTAGAGCTTCTGGACGACGTCCCTCTTCAGCAGCGTCAAGCAATCTGATCTGGTTTATGCATGATAGTGCACCAGCATATTTTTCTTTACTTTTGAGAGAGCGTCTAAGTGAAAGACATGGTGCACAAAGAATAGGACGAGGCAGATCCGTGGCCTGATCTAAAACCCATAGATTTTTGTGTCTGGGGCTATTTGAAAGCTCTGGTGTATTCAACGCCCGCCGATACGGTGGAAGAACTACAACAGCGTGTTCAATATCTCTGTCAGCAAATCAGAGACGCCTCAAGGATTTTTGTATGCGACTGCATTGCTGCATTCGGATGAATGGGCAACCATTTTGAACATATGTTCTAAGAGACACGCAAGGTAAAATTTGGAAGTGATCTATCCAAATTGTAAAGCTGTTGTTGATAATAAAAAAAATGAGATTATGTTTCGCATTTTCATTCCTCACATTCACAAAGCAACGTCGCTAATCACGTGAACACTTTTGAGCTAATACAGTCACCTCTCCAGTCAACCACCCTAACCAAAAACTCTTAACTCAGAAACAGCTGATTTGTGGACACATGTTTACTGAGTCGTTTTCGCTTGTTTTTAAGTGTTCGTTTCACCCTGAAAATATTTACCATCATTTTTAAAACACCTTGTAGATTACTCGCGTTAAAACGGTCTGAAAGGAGATGTGGACCAAGTTGGATACTGCCGTCATTTGCCAATGTTTTAACATCCAACTACATCTGATGTTGTCGATCCTATGCATGAAGACTGCCGTGTTTGAGGAACATGAGGAAGACGTTAAGCATCTACCTTGGTCAGCTTAATCTGCAGATCTTAATCCCATTGAGCATCTGTGGGATTAATTGGAAAGGCATGTTCGTCAGCACAATCCTCTGCTCACGTCACTCCAGGAATTCAGGACAATTTTTTTAACATGAATGGTCTATCTCCCGTGTCAATTTTCAACGTCTTGTTGACTCCATTTAACCAGACCCTCCTGCATGAATGCGGGAGGGTCTGGTTCAATTCTGTCTCCGTAAACAGTCCCACTGCCGGTATCAATTCTGCCGACAATAAAAAGTTAGCGACTTCACTTTGACTTCGCATCATCTGTGTACAGTCCGTGCAGAATCTGTTTATTACTAAAGTATAGTTAACTTCAGTTAACTTTACTTTATTGCGAAATTATTTACTCTTTTACTGTACTATCGTAATAAACAGATTAACTTTAGTAATAAATAGTTAAGTTCATATATACATTTTTAATCTTACGCCTCCCGAAAGAAGTAGATAATTTATTTAAAATGAGGAATGGCGTCATGCATTTTAAATAAGGTGCAATAGCTGCTTAAAAAATTCTTTAATCTGAACAAAAGTCTTAAAAGCAACATAAGCAACCTTTAATTTATTTCACGAAAAGTAATAAAGTTATTTTCAATTATCATTATTACTTTGTATATATTTTTAAAATCTTATTCCATCCAAGTAACTTTAGGACAAAAACCTCGTGAAACTCAAAATCAGCTGACTCTAATGCCAGCTAATTCTCTGATAATGACTTTATAAATAAATTTTTCATTTGGATTTAGTTTTCTTAAAGGTATTGTTGAAAGTTATAAAAATTATTTTTTTTAAAAAAATATACAATATAAGGGCCGGTTCTAAATTCATGTAACCTTGAATCCGTTACTATTACAAGATTTTTCCAACTTATTGCGTTGCTTGGGGAAAAAAGTTAAAAATTTTAATAAAGATAAAATCTTTAACTTTTTAAGTTAAAATTTAAAAGTTTCGGCAACTTTGAAAAAAGGTATTTATTATTTTTTTTATTTATAAAAATAATAATTCGTAACTTAATTATCAACTTCGTAACGCGTTACTTCTGACGTTTGGTTAAAACGGAATAGACTATGTAGGTACTAGTATTTTCCTTCCTTTGCTCAAAAAAAAGAAGCACTAAAAAAGTATGAGAGATAGTTTTGCAGTGCAAAATAATTTAGTTTATAAAATCACTTTAAATATACACAAAGTAAAAAAAAAATACAAAAAAAGGTCTAAGAAAGTACAAACGAAACCGTTGGTATGAGTTCCATACAGAAGGAGGATCCTCTAAACCCTTTCCACTATCCACAATGGATGATTTGACATCCTTAAGTTAAGAGGGTTTGTTCATTCCCTGATGTCCATCCTTGAAATCATTCCATGGGCAATATCAGTGCCTCCGAAAAGAGCTCTCTGAAAGTTCATTTTACATACGTGTACTGTTCGAAGTTCTAACTCTGGCTGATGGTTTTGGGTGTTAGCATCAATGAGTCAGTTGCAATGTTATCTTTCATCGTCCAACGAGTTCTGTGACTTCTTGTTATCCATTTTCATGGAATGCTTCCTTTTACAAATACTGTACTGTTTATGTGCTGAATTATGTATGCATAAGTTCGTAGTTAGTTATGGACATGTGTTGCATTGCATCTTACGTAGTGTGGACGGCGCCTCCGTAGCCAGGTGGGCAGGAGCAGCAGTGCGTAGCACACGCTTCTTAATTAAACCGGGGTTCGAGCCCCTGACCACCAAATACGGAGGATGCGGAAAGGTCAGGGAATGACCACCGCATATCCCCGGAGCAATATGGCCTTAGTTGCTAATGCTCCTAAAAACCAAATAACAACAACAACAACAACAACGTAGTGTGGCTCCGTACGTTAGTTTATCTCCAGTGTAGTCCACGGGAGCTAAACTAACGATGCTGCAGATCTCTGTGAGCGTCACACAATTTTGTTTATTGGCGGTGGACGGAACTTGTTCAAGCGGCAGAATTGAACCCCAACCACGCAGGAGCAGCGATTGGGCCAATGGCTGCCCGACACGCTATTTTCTTCGCGGGTAGCATAATGGTTATAATCACCGTCCTGCCCACACCGGGTGGAAAAGGCCTGGTTCGAATCCCGTCATTGACGTGAGGAACTTTTATGGACTTTTTTCACTTGGTAGTTGAGTTAGTCGATCTCAGGCGTGGATTGCAAGTTTCCCTTCAAACCCGAGTTTTTCTTTCAGCAAAACATACAAATCGACCAGAAAATACACGCAGTTTATGGACATAATACACATTGGCAGATAAGATTAGGTGGTTCTAGAATGATAGTTTTTGTCTAACACACTGTTATCTTCGCGGGTAGCATAGCGATTATAATTCCCATTCTCCCCACACTGGGTGAAAAATGCCAGGGTTCGAATCCTCATCAATGACGTGACGAACTTTTATGGACTTTTTCCCGCTCCGTTCCTGAGTTAGTCAATTTTTACCCTTCCCCGAAAACTCTTGTTTTTCCTCCAAAACAACAGACAGCCGACCAGAAACACAAACAATTAGCGCAGATTCCTAATAAAATTGTCATGCAGTGTTGGTAATACCAACCTTATTCGGTGTAACGGTATGATAGATCAGAGTGTTTTATTCCGATCAGGCGCAGATTCAATAAGTATACAGATAGAATCTCTGAAAATGTAAAATTACTCAGTTTCATTAAGAGGCATTCCCATTACTTAATCTCAGAGCTCTTATTTTGCTTCATAATATTCTGGTGCGTCCTGGACTGAAATATGCCTGGCAAGATTTGCAGTCTGACTCTAGATTTTATCTTATGCTGATACTACTACTGAAGTGGCGCAGTGTAATTTGTGGAGCATCTCTGATTCAAATCTGGCTTGGTGGCTTTAAATCCATAGGGTTGTTTATAACCAGGCCTGTGACTGTTCAAACTGGCAGATCACTGGCTTTATCTGGACATTGACCTTCTGCACATGTTGGCCAACTACATTATGTACTAAATTCTTTTTTCCCATTCCATTTCATGTCTCTGAGAAGGAACCAGACAACGTGCGACATTTTGGATTGAGCGTGCTCCAACTGGCTGCCGTTCTTCTTCTCATTCTTATGCCGATCGACGAGGACTGTGAACGAGTTCAATCGATCCGCAGCTTTGTTGGAATCATATCAAAATTTCTGCTGTCTAGGAAGATGTGTATATTCATATCCCTCTGAAGCTAGACTGTTTCAATGAGCGTGAGATTCTTTCTCAAAGGCGTGTTAGAGCAGTTTTGACTTTGATTTTCTGTCTCGTAGAAAGTGCTTGGACATTTTTCTGATTAGTCTACACTTGTATACACGGTCTCTCTCTCTCTCTCTCTCTCTCTCTCTCTCTCTCTCTCTCTCTCTCTCTCAATAATAAAAATAAAATTACTACATCCTGTAAATTTCCATTGCACAATTTTCATTTATTCCTGCTTTTAAAAATGATTTTTCAGTCTCCCTTCCTTCCTTCCTTTTTATTAATTTTTATTACAGCATCTTTGATTTTGTTTACCTTTTAGTTTCTTCTGTTGGCGTTTTCATTGTTATTATGGTTTCTCTGTACGTAGAGTTAAGTAAATAAATATTTATTTATTTACGCGAATCACGTAGAGTTTTGCAAGGAGTCTTCTTCAAAATAATATACCAAAGCTTGATCTGTGTTATTGGTGGATTCGTCACATTAAAATGAACCTTGTCACACCACTACTAAACTCCAGACTCTTTCGGGTAAGAAGATTCAGGAACATTTTGAAAATGCTATAAGGGGTTAAACAATTACACATTCCAAACGCTTAGTCATTTTTAATCTAACTTTTTTTTATCGTGTATCATTTACGGAGTTATAGCGCTTTTATTGAAATTTAAGAGAATACGGACTATCGGGGATTATCTTTATATTTTTTAAATTGGGGGGGGGG
The DNA here is from genome assembly GCF_048544385.1 of Mastigoproctus giganteus. Lineage (NCBI taxonomy): Eukaryota > Metazoa > Arthropoda > Arachnida > Uropygi > Thelyphonidae > Mastigoproctus > Mastigoproctus giganteus. The sequence continues at coordinate 201,674,263 of NC_143580.1, forward strand.
TTAAAAAGGCGCCGATAAAGTGTGGGCCTTCTGAAATTGGTTTTATCAGCAAAATAAGGAATTGCCCAAGAAGTTATCGGATGCTTAGAACGGTATGTCTTAACGCTAAGAATATCTTAGACATAGGGCAATGAATATGTATATGCGAATAATCTGGAGGAAATCCATATATAATTTCAGTAAATAAACATGTATAGTAAACATTCATTTCAAGAGAATTTCAGTAAATCAGAACAACTGATTATCTATACTCGAAATTCAGCGTATATCCATTTACTGTTCATTCATTGAAATATTAACATCCTGTCCCAGAGAACTGTGCAGTTGAGCTATAAAAGATGCAGTCAATACGAGTATTCAGTGGTCCTTGAGATCTCGAACAGTTGGGTGCAAATAGGCCAATCCACCATCCATGAGGTATCGGTGATATATATATATTAAATGTCATTTAAAGTAAAAGTTACAGTTAATGGAAAAATAAAAATAAAAAACAAAAATTAATAAACAAGGTATGAACAATATGAGGGTATAAACAATATATATATATATATCCAAAAGTTAAATTAAAACCATAAATCCGAGATATTAAGAAAATATGTACAGTATTTAATTCAATCGTTAAGCCCGTTCGCATATGCGTAAAGCCCCTATTGTCTTCACCATGTCCGTCCCCATCTAACAACTCGACCCCCAATGGATGGACTTTCATGAAAATTTATATTTAGTGCTATCAGAAAGATCGCCCAGCCATTCCAAATTTCATTAAAATCAGACAAATAGAAATTCGGAAATTATTGTATTTTTTTTTACATATATCATATAGGCTAAACATATACTGTATATTATAGCTGAATCGCTGGATATTGTGTTTGTTGCAGTGTGCTAATTGGAGGAAAGAATGGGCAATGTGGAGGATGCACATTAACGAAATGTTCTCTGTTTAAGAAGTTTGCATATGAATGTCATTATTTTTTTGAGGAGCTCGTTACTATAATGACTACATACTATGATTTGAGGTGCATGTTGCTATTTGTTTATTTTATTAAATCGCAGAAGATCCGTGAAATACAAGTTGCATTCCAAATTTCATTAAATATCCGATTGTAAATTATTACCAAAAACTCAAATTTTTTTTGTAATAATTCATAATATTCTACATAATTATCTTGTTATCAAAATTAATTGACTAATTAATTGATATCAATTAATTACTAGATTTTTAAATGTAGAAAACTGAGAGAGAGAGAGAGAGAGAGAGAGAGAGAGAGAGAGAGAGAGAGAGAGAGATTTAGTTGACATCTCTATGGCGTTTCTACTTAGGACTAAAATTTTACCCTGGAATATTAAAACTCTTGACCAACCTTGAATTTCCCTTCAAGATATCTCTCTCTTGTTTCTTATAATGTAGATTTCCTGACCTTCAAATTATTTTTCTTAAATTGAGCGTGTTTAAATCAATCTCAATTCGTTACTCTTGCCAACATGCATCCACCGCTCCGAATCTTCCAAAACTTCCAGAACTTTCTGCAGAATGCATAGAAGATATTGCATTCTTCAGAAAATTAAACTCTGTTTATTTACGTTCTGCATTCCATCGGATTAGATATGAATAGTGCTGTTATAGTGCGTACTTTTAGGGCTCGTCTAATTTGCATGTTCTGGAGCTTAAAATAATAGTCGGACGTTATATTTTGATTTGTCATACTAAATTACAGCAGAAAGTCAATTGTGCAATTTATACTATTACGAAGGCTATCAAAAGTTGTGAGACTGACTCAGAAAAAAAATAAAAACAGAGAGATAGAGTTACTTAGATGATGTTGGAGTGCAGCCCACTTCACAGTAGTTCCCTTGCTATTAAAGCATATTTGGCCGTGTCGTCAATAATGCCCTCTTTACTGCCAAAAAAATTTTTAAGTTGAACTTTCAGTTTTTTAAAGGAAAGAAATTACAAATGAATCAGGGAGTAGAGAAGATGTGGTACTAGAGGAATTAGCATTAGTAGAGGCATACGATGCAAGAAAGCAAGCGTATGCAGCATCAGCCAAAAAAAAAAAAAAAAAAAAAAAAAAAACCTCCCATTTCACCCCTCCATTCATTCCAAATGCCTGCCCAGCCCAGCCTTAAATTTATTTAGGCTGTCAACGTCGACAACAAGAGATTAAAGTCTGTTCCACCAATCAACTACCCACTGGCTAAAGGCAAATTTCCGCACATCTATTCTACAACCGTCTTTCCTCAATTTGAATCTATGCCCCCTCAAGTTCTTAATCTGAGCAAGAGGAAGAATCCCATCAGAATTCAGCTTTCTCAACCCATTCAAGGCCTTATACACTCAATCAGATCACCTCGCATGTGTCTACTCTCCAGGCGCTGCAATTTGCAGAACTTAAGCCTTTCTTGTTAAGAGCTCCCCTTTGTTCCTCTCATCAATCTTGTTGCCCTTTGTACTGGTTCTAGCAACTCTAAATCCTTCCTAAAATGGGGCCTACAGACCTGTACACAGTACTCAAGGTATGGCCTGACCATTGCCTTGTACAACGACATAACCTCCCTGTCCCTGCTAGTAAAATTCCTATACATCATTGACAAGACTCCATGACCTGTCCTGGTAGCCCATTTGTGCTGCTCAGAGAACTACATTTCTGACTGCACAATTATCCCCAGGTCTTTTTCACTTTCCACTTCCCTGAGTATAGTACCACACAGTGGGTACGTTTCTCTTGGGTTATTGCTACCCATATGCAGTAATTTGCATTTGTCAATGTTAAACTTCAGTTGCCACTTCTCAGCCCATTTGTCCAACTTATCTAGATCCAGAATTGGAGTAGCATACTGTCGTTAACATCCCTGCCAACCTTTGAATCATCTGCAACTTGGACATTAAGCCTGATATACTTTCATCAATATCACTGATGAATACACAAAACATCAATGGGCCCAGCACCGAACCCTGAGGAACTCCACTAATAACAATTGTCCACGAAGATTAGTCCGCTAATTTTAAAGTAAATAGAAGGAGTGGCAGTACCCAACACGGAATAATTGTTTATTTGTTTCTTTGGGGATTTATTAGGCGCATCGGCATCTATGGCCGTAGTGCACCAGACAGAATAATGCAATTCACATAGAACGTCTTGAGTGGTGTAACATCAGTAATTGGAAATAGGTCTGCTAATGTTATGCTTCGCCAAAATTACTGCCCTCAATTCAACTTTATAGGGCAGTGTGGGGACGCACACTGTCATTATGAAGGTGCGAGGTGTCATTGTTGTCGAACCATGCATAAGCAATAGACCTCTCTACACAATGTCTCGTTCACAGAATTGCCCTTAGAAGGAAGGTACTTGACTGTGATGAACGGCCACATCGTTAATGTGGCCGTTCAGAGTATACAAACGGCCGTTTATATACTCTGAAAAACCATAGGTTGCTATTTCAGGACTTAACAGCCCTTTCACATGATCATCCTTCATTACCTCCACGGCACTACACAACACACCTGAGATGTAATAGGAAAAAATAGCTGACAGTGGCGCTACTCACTGTGGATCGGCTGGGGGATCTATCATTTCTATACACTTCAGGCGGAATGGAGGTAGTTGTGCGGCGTGGCGAGGAGTTAACTTTGTGAAAGGGTTGCCCTTTCATTGAAAGTTGTGGGCAACGTTTTGCGTGTTACCGAAGCCATTACCCGAGTTTAAGGCAAAACTTAACACATGTTATTTAAAATCGGCCACTTCAAACTATGACAAAGCTTATTCACACTCTTGTAGTTCGCATGTAACAGATGACTGGATGCTGGTGCCGCATTCGATTGCACTTGCGATATTGTCAAATACACGGCAGCGCTGCCACTCTTTCGCAGTTCGCAGCTCTTTGCACTACTCGAATAAATTCATCGGTCCCAGAAATTTTTGATATTCCTTTGATTTAAGAAAAACATGGCTGTAGCTTAACTTTTGGACAAGAATGTAATTTTCAGGTAAAAAGAAGAAGTGACGGAACCCAACACGGAATAATTGTTTGGGGATTTATTGGGCGCATCGGCATCTATAGCCGTAGTGCGCCAGGCATAATAATGCAATTCACATAGAACGTCTTTAGTGATTGGCAATAGGTCTGCCATTATACAGTTTACTTGTGCAGAAGAAACAGCATTCATAAAAGTTTTCGTAGTGCATTATGGTAAGGGTTATCAGACATCTTTATTTCCGAGGATAGCCACGAAATTATTTGTTTTCTGAATATCCTCCATTTTTAGCATGTGTGCCTGGAAAAGCGACTCACAAGAACTGCAAATTGTTACGTACTTACACTAATTTCTTTTTAGGTTAATATTTATATGCATTACATCGTTTAACATTTAAAAATATGACTACGATTTTTGTTAGCTAAAATCAATTATTATAAAAATCTGTAGCTCTAATATAAAAGATACTGACCTGGATAATAATTTAATGATTATAAAATTTTACCTTTGTGCCTTATTGATATTATAAGAAGTTAGGAGGACAGTTCTGTCCTCTCATGTTTTTTTTTTTTTCTTTATTTTTTGCTGCTATCTGGATTTAAACTGTTTAGCTAATATAATGGCCTTAATACTCACGCAGTACGCACGTTGCCTTTATAGTGAATTACCATGGTATTGCACTACTTTTAAAACAAATTACATTACCAAAAGTGTATTCGGACATTTAGAAATTGTGTCGTATTTTAATTAAATACTTTTGTTATTGCCACACGGACGAGGCACCAAAGGATGGCGAAGCCGACGTTTGAGTAATGGTATGTATTTTAAATAAATAGCAATGCGTATAAATTCAGTAAATAGCAATGCATATAATTTAAATAAAAGCATTTCTCTTTATTTAAAGTGCATTTACAATACGAGGATACTCGTAGTGAAATGCTTCAACAATATGAGATCCTTGACACAGAAGCAAACTTAATTTTCTCAATTATGCAAACTGAAGCTGCCTCCTATATAATAAATGGCAGAGTATCATTTTGGTAATGTCATTTGTAAGCAGTGCAATATTACAACAACTGTTTGTGAAGGTACACTTTATTCTACCATCAGCGTTAAGACCATTGAATTGACAAGTGTAGTTTGAATTTTACGAGTGGCAAAACACATAAGAGAGACAGGAACTCCAAAGAATTTCTTAATTATTTTATTTTATAATTTAATTAATATTGTATTTAATTAATTAAGTTATTAATTAACATTATTCCATTATTATTGCTATTTAATTCTGTTTGCTGAAATGCCGAATGGTATATATTTATTTTTATTTTCCATATTCCTTATAATGAAGCCATTTTGTCCCTGGATTTGAAGAGGGGAGGGGCGAATGGTAACTTTACACTATGGAGAAAGCAAAGGTTCGCAGTAGTGGTGCAGTGATTGTGGAATGTTTAGTCGAGAATCTCTAGGACCACTGATATTTGTCTAATAACACCTGGCCGGAACGTATACCGGAACATTATTACAGGTCAGATGCATCGGTCTCAAATGCAACAGTAAGATACACTGTGCTATCAGGTCAGAAATATGCATATTTAGAGAAACATTTGGAAGGCTTTGTCCTCATAGTTTTGCCAGCGAACTGCCATTTTCTAAGCAAGTCAAACATTTGGGTGGCGAAACCGAAAGGGCTGCCCGATGTACTAATCCACTGTCACTCACTGCTTTACAGTTCAGATCTGATCCGGGCTCGGAACGGCTTAACACATTGTTAAGTAAATGTTCATATTTCAATGACAAACTAGTTTGTTTATATATATATATATATATATATATATATATATGTGGTTGGTTATAATTAAAGAATCCACTTTTAAGGTCTGTAAACAGAGGCCAAATAATTGGACAATTCTGAAATTTCCTACAAATGAATAATATCCAGGCTGCGCGCAAACAAATAATAGAAGAAAAAAAGATCGTTTCTAAAATGAACACGTGAAAATTACGCTGTACAGCAACAATGGATGATCACATTGAATGCAAGTGGATACAGATTACAGTTTAATAAATTAGAGCATCGTGTATATTTTATTTTATATATATTGTACATGATAATATAGGTTAAATTGGTCGAACTGCTCACTATTGATGGCCGTCACTCTCAATAACATGCTGAAGAAAATAAGAAAATTTTCAATTATTGCTTGTAGTATGTCCCGTGAAATGCTAACAGAATATTCTCAAATATTTTTCATTTCAGCTGCAAGAGTGGACGGTTGAACGTTTTTCTAGCGATATCAATATAACAAAAATGTACTGAGACAGAGAGAATTCACGGCAGTGAACAGCATAGTTGTAACGAAGACATACGCTGCCCAACAAAATTAACAGAACACGTAGAAAACGTGGTGTACTTGCGATGAAACTTTTGTACCGCCTCATCGCAGCTTGCGATGAATCGGGACAAAATTGTGTGGTGGTGTACCATACAATAACGATAAAATAAGGAGACAGCGAGAAACGTCGAACAGGGATAAGGGACATTTATAGGGGTTGTATAAAAATTACAAAAAAGGTTACATTTCAGAAGTCAAAACAAGGTGCTCGAAAATATAGTCACATGATATCAGTACTTCGTATGATCCTCTCCAACGGCTAAACAGGCCTGACAGCGGTGAACCATGCTCTATATAAGATTCTGTGGCAACAAATACCATTCCTCCACCAGGGTAGATCTTAGCTCACCAAGTGACCGAGGAGTTTGGCTGTCGGCGTGCAATGCGACGCCCAAGCACGTCCCACACATGTTCGACGGATTTAAGTATGTGATCGTGCTGGCCACGGAAGTCGTTGGATATCTTAAATTTCAAGATATTCTTCCACCACTTGGGCTCTATGTACAGTGGCGTTGTCATGCACGAAAAGAAAATCTGGGCCTACCGCACCCCTAAAAACGTCGCATGGTTTGAGGATCTGTTCTCGGTACTGCCATGCAGTTACGGAATCCCCCTTCCCCCATCAAAAATATGAAGAGAAGTGCGGCCACTGATCAGTGGAATCAGTGCACGAATAGTGAAATCCTTTTGAGTGCGCGAATTATCGATATCATTTGACGTTTCTACCATTAGGAAATACTAGTTTGCATCCAAAAGGAATCAGGATATATTTGTCCATCAAATGAACTACTGTTAGTATTTGCAGTGTCGATTTTATATGACTACCATTGTATATGGTAAGGTGAATTTGTAATTATTCCACCCCACACGAGAACACGACCTCCACTATAAGTGTCCCTTTCTCTGATGTTGGAGGAATGATACCGTATTTCTCGTTGTCTCCTGATGAAATAAAGTCTAGAGTCTGTTTGTAGGCTAAAACGGGACTCATTAGAGGTCAGAACTGTACTCCATTTGCCAGAGCTCCAGATCAAATGTTCATGGTACCAGTTTCGACGAGCTTGTGGTTTGGGGTTAGAGGCATACAAACCAATGGCTTCTCTGCGTAGAGCCCACTTGAATCGAGTCTTCTTAACACAGTCCAATTATAAATTTTTCACCTGTGGCCGCAGCAACCTTAATAGATAGTAGACGACAGGACATCGTAGATTGCCTCTGCTATTAGATAGCGGCCTGTTCTCGTTTACGTAGCCGGGCGACCTTGGACAGCTATTCTTGTAATGGTTCCTATCTCCTAAAACTGCTTCCATAGAGCCGAGGGGACATTGCGTGACATATTAAGCGAACCCGCCACTGTCCCACCTGCGACTGTCCGGCTTCAAATCGTCCAACGGCCCGCCATCTCAAAGAATCATCTAAACGACGATGACTTGCCATCCTGAGTACTGGAGATCTGGCTATCTCACTGAGCAAGCCAAAAAACGGGAATGATGTGGTCGCAACCTGTATTTTTATAGGCATGAATAATATGCGTATTGTAAAGTGGTAGATTGATTTCTATTGGATAATCGGAATTTGTATGGCAGGATGCCTACTATATCAAATATTCGCCATCGGCAACACTGTTCACGATGAAATATTTATGAGACATTTTGTTCTGTTAATTTTGCCGAGCAGTGTAATATCAGATATGACCTATCAATCCTCACCATACGTTATAAATCGAAAATGCACCTGTTTACAAAAGCATAACTCAGATGCATAATTCCCACTCAGAACAGTCGTCATTCCATTCTATGTAATCATATTTAAACTCCTCACTGAGCTCTGCACTAAGTGCTAGCCACAAGCTTGAAGCGGGTGCTGTCGACCATTTCATCGCTGGAGACGAGCAACGTTATCTATGAAATGTATATCAGGGAAGTACAGGCTTATACGTATAAAGGAGAGACGCAGGGTGGATTAAATGTCGTACGAAAGAATGCATCAGATAAGTTGATCTTGATATACCATCAGTGACCTCACATTTGTGAATACAAGTTATGGTGGCAATCCTCTTCAGTGCGCGAATTATCGATATCATTTGACGTTTCTACCATAGGAAATACTAGTTTGCATGCAAAAGGAATCAGGATATATTTGTCCATCAAATGAACTACTGTTATTAGTTGCAGTGTCGATTTTATATGACTATCATTGTTATATGGTAAGGCGATTTGTAAATCCTTAGCATTAGAGAACGAAACTCGATTAATAGTCTCATTTGCTGATGGCCGCTGCTGTCACAGTACGCTTACAAACTTTCCTTCTCTTTAAACTTCTTAGTTTTCTTTAATCCATTTGACGAAAGAGAACCTCTTTTCACATCTGCAGTTGGCGATATTCATTAAGAATAACTAGGTACAGTTAATGTTATTTTTATTAGGGTTCTAAGGCCAACAGGCCTATTATCTTAATGTATGATACAAGTTTCAGATAAACTTGAGTAGTAGGTAATTACTCGGAATTTGTTTATTTTCTGAAAAAAAAAAAGAACGTCAAAATTATTTTGAATAAAAAAACATGGTTGGGGTCTGTACGGGAAAATAATCGAGTTTTCCAAATTATTAGAAATGATAGACAGAAGGAAAAGTTAGTGAGAGAATTATGCACCACAGTCCACTTATCAAAGTACAGATTGAACTTTTCGGATAGTAATAAAATGGAACATTTTATTAACGTTCAGAAATTACCTTCAGACGATCACTAAATCAAAATAACTACACAAGGTATTCAACTTAAGTGTGAAGTTTATTGGAGATACTGAGTGATTTCTATTGCGCTTAATGACTAAGTACTGTATATGAATTCAACTGAAAAGCCCTGTACTTAATCATTCAGATAATCTTGCTCTGACAATGGCGACGTTTCGAACCAAACTTTTGGGTTCACTATCAAGTCTATTAGGGTTCGCTATCAAAACTTGAAAATGAATACCTACTTCATTTACTCAATGAGTCATTAAATGTAATAGAAATCAAGATTAGTTATACTGATGATATCAAACTCCAAAGTTGGGTTCGTCGTTATTGTAGCAAGGATGTCCAAGTGGTTGGGTATGGAGCCTACTCCATTCACAATACTTGTTAGTCATTAAATGCAATATAAATCACTCGCATAGCAGCAGTAAATCTCACAATTAAGTTCAAATCCTATGTGGTGTTAAGTGTTAATTATGTTAATTACTTTGTAATTTGATTTAATGACATAGAATAACCGTATGCCTTTCACACATTTAACCTAAAAAAAGACGTAACACAAATATACAGATTGTGTCCATTCCCTGCAGCAAGTGTATAGGTTTTCTAACATTAATAAAAGACTTATTTTATTGTTAGTTGAACGGTTCAAATTGTCTCTTAACAGGTTGATTGTAGCATACTGTTCTTTCACTTTCTTTTTCCTTTCATATCTTATTTCTGATAATTTGGTAAATATATTTATTTGCCCTTGCAGATCCGGGTGCATTTTTTTTTTTTATCAGAAATAATTTTCCACTTTGGAACATTATTTCCAAAGAAGATTTTTCCATATATGTATAGTATATGCTTGCCTCTTCTCTATCTGCAGTCCTTCAAAGTGGTGCACTTTAAATATAACATCTCCGTGTATGTGTGCGCTTGTACATATACAGCGGTGAAAAATAAGTTCCTTATAATAATATTCGTATAATAATATACTAATTCAAATATGGAAAAGTACTTGCATAATAATAATAATTAGGAGAATAAAATAATTAGGTATAAACAAATAAATCATTAAATTATTGTTATTGTAAAGGAAATTTTATGAGAAACACCGTGAATATAAAATTATTTTAAATGACTATAATTAATCAGTAATATCTGAAGTACTAAATTAGGTTAAATGTTACCCATAAAAACATTTAGGACTCACATTGAAACAGTATAGAAATATAAAATTTCTGTATAGGATATGCTAAAATACACTATTTTCATATTATTTTTATGTATATTCATTAAAATGTAATTCAGTGTTAAGTTTTGGACACCGTGGATAAAAACTGTCAACGTAATTGCTGCTTTTTAAAATATTTACTAAACAGCAATTTTTTTGCTACTTAACTTAGAACATATGATCCCGATTACAATAGAAGACTGAATTATCACATAATTATCTGTTTTAAAATCTTTTCATTAAAACGTTAACGGTCGTGCACCGTACAGTACAATAAAAATATTTTCTGAAATAACCATAATTTTATATTACAGTGTGATTCTAAGAGCTGTTGTTCCGACATAATAATTCTGTTAAACATCGTGTCAGTGCAGTTTTGTAAGTTAACACACTAAGACATTTCATTCTAAATTATTGGACAGTGCATATAGGATAAAAATATATTCTTCGATATAGAAGACATGCCCCATTCATGTGACTTTCGTACTCTGTGAGCTATGTTAGTATTATTACTGTTTATCCAAATACAATGTTAAGATTAATATGAATAAAGTGAGTCATCAGACCTCACGAAGCTGAGTGATCGGTGTGGGAATACAGTAGTATGCGTACTTCATTTCGAGCTGCGTGACTGCTAAATACAGCGATACTCTTCGGTTCTCTATTTTGTAAACTCCTCTGACCCTATTTGGACAACCCGAAATGTCAACATAAAATGTATTTCTTTATTTTTATTTATTATTTTAATGGAATGGTAAGGCACTTTCTTATTTGCATCCCAGTGCTTAAAAAGTCTTGACGTAGAGTGGGTAATCCGTTCCATGGGTGGGAATCTGTTAAAATCTACTATAGGATCCTAGAAAAAGTGCCATAGGTCGATTAACGTAAGTCGAAACCGATTTTCTCATAGAATCAAGCCCTCGCCGGTAGCACAGTGGTTATGATGACCGTTCTCTTACGCTGAATGGAAAAGGAGTTCGAATCCTGAATGAAGCGAGAGAGAGAGATAGAGGGGGGGAAGAGAATCTTTATTACAACTAGATGAATATAATGTAGATAAATGTAATTAAAGTTGCAACTGTCCCGTTACGGCCAAAGAACAGGGGTTCACATGCTCAAATGCTTCTTGCAAGCCATTTTTCGAAAGATTTCGAAGTGTTTCCGTTGCGGCTCTGCGAGCATCGTTGTGTCGGACACTAAACGCTTGCCTTTCAGCTCTCTCTTCAGACGTGTAAACAGGAAGAAATCACACGGGGCTAAGTCCGATCAATAAGGGGGATGTGGCAGAACCTCGGCACCTGTGACAGTGATCGCTGCCTGCACAGTATTAGCCGTATGGGGCCTGGCATTGTCTTGATGAAGAAACCACTTCACACCGGAATATGGCTGTCCTAGCAAGAAAACACTCATTACCATACCCTTCATTCATCTCTTTAACTGTTTCCGATGCATTTAAGCCCCTTCTGACACAATAACAAATTACATATCGCCGTTCAATCTGTATGTCCGACACGATAATTGCTTCAAAACGATCGTCAGTGACATGCAGCTAAAAAAATTCTCTTCAAGCAACACTAGCTCGACAAGTACTGGCATGCGCACACAGAGTCTGCTCAGTAGCGATATGGCAGAGCACCTGTAGTGGCAGTTATGGAAAGATCGCACGGTAAACATAAAATTTTGCACCAGTCCGCGAATTAAATGTTCACCTCTCGTATATTTCAGTACAGTCTAACTCTTCTGTACAACCAGCCTCATCTTTAAATTATACGCATTCCATGATTGGTTTGATTGTCTCGCTCGAGCAAAAACTCGAGTTTTCAGATATACAGATTGTATATCTGAAAACTTCTTATTTTGACTAACTAAATAATCATATTTTGACTAACTAAATCGGCCGCGGTATGGGGGGAAACAAAAAAAAAAAAAACCTCCTAAAAATTCCTCCATCGAGACGGGATTCTAGCCCTGGCCTTTTCCACTTGGTGTGGCAGGACAATTATCCTATTACTGTGCTAGCTGTGAGACCTTGTAAGTCGGAAAGAAATTCAAGGAGACAGAAAACCTGAATGATTATTGGCGTGGCCGTAGGTCTCATATTTAGATGGTACCTGTTGGAGGTATTAAAATCTGCAGTTCCCTAGAAAAAACTCGCAATACAAACCTGTTTTTCATACAGCATTTGCCAGAGAATGATTAAAAAATTAAGATGCATGAGATGCCGATAAAAGACAGCGAGTAGCTTAGCACAATTGGCCTTTCACCGCACAGTTCCTGGCCTTAAAGAATTCTTTAGAAGTATGTAAAAGCTCTTGAACTAAAATTTCATTACTTTTCTAACATATTCTTAAAAATATAACAGGCGGCAAAATGATGTATATAATTTATATACGCATTCTACGATAAAACAGATAATCATGATTCAGAATTCTATTAATCGAATTCAGTGCAAGCACACATGCGGTTTCTGATCTAGAAAAACGATATTAATAATAATATCAATAATATACAATATTTCAATAATAATATAGAATACTTTTAAAACAACAAAAGTAAATCTATGCAATCCATAACGTTACGCTGGCAGATAACTGCAAATATTATCATTTAAAAAAAAATTCTGAAAGTGTAACATTACAATGTTAATTGCAAGCTAGTCAAACGTTACCTGTTGGTGGTACGAAAGCAAATATAACCTTCCAGAAGAGGGTAATAAAGTGCATTACGTAGTCCGAGCATGTAGGCATTTTTTCTTCTCCCGCGCCATCTTCCCCATCTTCACCCTCATCATCATCGTCATCTCCTGAAAAACATTTATTATGAAATACCTGGATAATTACCAAACATTTTCTGTAATATCAATACTGTAATCACCATTCACTACTTCGTAATTCTCCACATGGAAATTGAAAATTAAAACAGTTTTTTATTGTCTCACTGTGTGATATTTAATAACTAGCGTATTAAAACAAAAGGAATTGTTTTTCATATTACTGTTTGTGCACAATGATTGACTAAACACTTAGAAATTATGTTAGCGTCCTTAAAAAAGTTTGGCTCGTAGCAATAGGTTATAGTATTCAATAGCACGCTCAAATCAATGTAAAGCAACTTCCCCGAACCAAATTAATGACAAATTATTAAACTAAGTCACAGATTGAAAAAGGTACTATGAACCCGCGCGCACACACAATATGAAAAGTAATTATACAACTGTTATCTGCTGTATTTCACAGGGGACCTTAACCTTTAATACATTTTACTTAAGAACAATAGTCGTATGTAAGCTGAAAACATTTGGGGCTATAGCCTCAACTTACGGGATTCTGGAAATTCACTAAACGAATTTCCAGAAAAGGTTGACGGAAATTTCGATGAAGTCAGGTCGCCTATTTGCACATTTACGATAGTGGGAATGTTAGTAACCCTCGGTTTAACTTCCATAACCAACATCAGAACCACTGCACCTTGTATACTGAATAGCCTATAACTACCAGGATTTGAAACAATGTAAGCAGGATGACGGTCTGTCGTCCATCTCACACACGAATGCTGCTTCCTCTGTGTCACTGGGTAATTTAGGTGGTAGATAACACTTTTCATCCGGTACAACATCACCTGCTTGCTTATTGAAGGGTTGAAGTAATGAAACTCCATGTTCATTCTTCGGGAAAATGCTTCAGCAACCACCATCTCTTCAATCATAAAGTATGACTGATGTCTTTTAATATTATGATGGGTGTCTTGGCGAAATACAATACTCCTTACATTTCAAAGGTACAGCTCTAAAACGGTTTTCATATGCCGGCCGCTAGAAATACTACTGGACCGAACCTGTTATTAGTAACTCTGTAGGAGGTATCCGGATCATTTAGTATATAATCTCGCTGCCTGTGACTGGAGGGAGTCTGAGTAGTGTGTGTGTGCGCGGAGGGGGGAGGAATTGTCGAGGTCATGTTGTGTAAAGAAATAGAGTAAAAAAATATGTGGAGGTCCTAAAGTTTCGAAACTTTATTAGACAGTTGGACAGACAACTTGAGTAGTCAAGACTCGCTAATTTTCGTAAAATCGGACAAATATTAATAATTTATTGTAATTTTTCCTTGTAGAAGATCTGCGATCTCATTATGGATTTAAAATAAATTTTGTGGATATTTTTAAAGGGTAGTATACGCTATTTTTGGAAATTTTAAAGGAATATTAATTTTAGGAATATTATATATTTTATTTTAAGGCAGAAGAATACTCTTATCTGGAGTTTTCTTTAGGAACGGCTGCATCCGAATGAGTTGTAATTCAGGAGGTGTTGAAATTGCAATTATATGGAAGGAGGACGAAGGAAAAAGCTTGCATATAATAGAAATTTCAACACCTCCTGAAATACACCACACCCGGATGCAGCCGTTCCTGAAGAAAATACCAGGTAAGAGTATTCTTCTGCCTTAAAATAAAATATATAATATTCCTTTAAATTTTCCAAAAATAGCCTATACTACCCTTTAAAAAAATCAGCAAAGTTTATTTTAAATCCATAATGATTAGGATTAGGTTTAAAATTTTTATGGCGCATTAGCAGCAGTGGCTATTATGCGCCAAGAAAAAAGGTAAAAATAGATTCTGGTAACAGTAAAAGAGGTTACCTGGTCAAAAGATTACGTGTAAGTTTAAAGGTGGTATATATTCTAAACACATAAAAGGCTTATTTTATATACATGCATATAAATTAGTAATCTGTAAAAAATTAAAAAGAGCTGACACCTTGTCATTGTCGGATAAAATCTGACTGAGTGTATAGGGTTCAGTCAGATGGTTAAAAGCGATAAAGCGCATTTTTATTAAAATCTGGGCACTCGATTAAAATATGTTTCAGGGATAAAACTGTATCACAGGACTCACACATAGAAGGGTCATCAGCCCTCAGCAAGAAAGAATGTGTCAGATGACTGTGTCCTGTGCGGGTCCGTGCTAGAACAACTTCCTCCTTACGATTCCTGCGCAGACTAGACTGCCACGTTTCAATTACAGGCTTTATTCGATATAATTTGTTCGTAGTCTGTCTGTTCCACAAATCTTGCCACAAGGTGTGAAACGTTTTGTGTATTACTTGTCTGTAGTCTGTATAGGGGACTGACAGGCAACAATTATTAGAGTGGATTGCTAATTTGGCTACGGTGTCGACCAAATCATTTCCCTTAATCCCAATGTTGGGAATCCAGCAGAAGCGGATATCGTATTCACGTTCATGGAGAGAGTGAATCTTCTGCTGAACTTGAGACAGAACTGGGTGAGGATTATATTTGACATATAATAAAGCCTGTAAGACGCTCAAAGCATCCGAATATAAAAAGAACCGTTCGTGTTGGCATTTACTAATGTGATCCAAAGCTAACTCTATAGCGCGCAGCTCTGCAGTGAATATACTGCATTCAGGGAGAATCTGTTCGCTCTGATATAGTGGTGTCTGCAAAGACAGCAGCAGATCCTACATTTAATTCTGACTTCGAGTCGTCGGTATAAACTGGCGCGAACTCAGCATGTTCAGCTCTGTGTGCTGAAAAAAGCTGCAGGTAGACAGACGATGGAGAGTCCGACATTTTCCCCTGATTTTAAGGGAAAAGTCGCACGTTGGGACGCGAGCATGCTAGGGTGGAAGGGGCTGATTTGGTGTACGAGCAACCTTCTCTACCTTGATTTTAAGTTCTTTGAGTAGCACTTGGACACGAATACCAAAAGGACGATTGGCAGTCTGACGGGCATTGTACATACTTTCCCATCGTGGCTCAAAAACGGATAGCCACGTCGGATTGTCTGGCAGGGATTTCAGTTTTAAAGCATATTGAAGAGACAACTGCTTACGTCGAAGCGACGAAATATCCCCCACGCTTTGTTTTGAGCCTTTTTTGCTGCTGTGCATTGTGAATTCCACCAAGGTTTGGGAAATGGTGGAAACCGGGCAGATGTTTTTGTAACAGCATTCGCAGCTGCTTGGACGATAATTTCTGTGATGTACGTTACTGCATCATTGATAGGCTCCTGACTGACGGTACTGAGGTCAAAATTTGCCTGATGTTGGAAGGCAGTCCAGTAAGCCTGATCAGTCTTCCACCGCGGTAACCTGAAAGGAAGACACGGTCTCCCACTGTGTAATGAGGTTATCACAGGGAAGCGATCACTTCCGTATGGGTTCTCCTCCACTTCCCAAGTGAGTGAAGGGAGTAGAGAGGGGGAGCAGATAGAGAGATCAATGGCAGAAAAAGTACGGGTAGGCATGTGGAAAAAGGTGTTTGTTCCAGTATTTAGAAGGGAAAGGTCATTGTCATTTAGCATACGCTCTATGACTTGTCCCCTTCCGTTGATGTTAGCACTACCCCACAGGGTATTATGTCCATTAAAATCCCCGAGAAGTAAGAAAGGGGGAGGCAACTGCGTAACAAGATCATCAAGGTCTTCCTGGGAGATGTCAGTCCCAGGTGGCAAATAAAGAGAGCACACGGTTAATAAAAATCCCACTGTAAGGCGAATTGCAACAGCCTCTATGCTGGTTGTAACTAGCAAGGGCTGAACTGGGGTCTGGTTGCCCACAAGGAGAGCCACTCCTCCATGAGCAGGACCATCCGCAATTCTATCCTTACGAAAAATTGTGATGTTATGATGGTGGGATCATCATTTGCCTTTAGATAAGTCTCCTGCAAACAAAAGCAAACTGGCTCGTGCTTTTGCAGGAGGGCCTTGATGTCATCAGTATTTCGCCGGAATCCACGACAATTCCATTGTAGGAATTTAGCCATTATTTAGGCTTGGTGGGTCCATCAGACGGCTTCCGGGGTGCTGAGGGCTTACTTTTGTCAGTCTTGGATTTATCTTTTTTTTTTGGGGAAGAATGGACGCTGTCCCGTGTCCATTTCTTCCTCCGCAAAGAGTTCCAAGACTGATTCATCCGGTACCTCCTTGTTCTCGACATCCATTGTTTCTGTTATTACTATTGGCTCTTTACCACTTGGTTTTGGTAGTGGTGGAGCACTAGGAGGTACGGATATAGGAGTGGCAGCTGACTGCGTTTTTTTGGTGGGCTTTTGTGAACTCAATAAATAGCGGCCAATCGGTGTAAATGACTCTCTTGGTGGTACAGTCATCTCAGTTTGCGTACCGATAGTGCACTTCGCAGAAACCTTCTAGGCATACGAAGGCTTCCCGCTATTTATTGGTTGAATGCGTTTTCTAGCCTCTGGGTAGGAGATATTCAGCTCTGTTTCCAGTTTTTGGATCTATTTTTCATCCTTCCACCGCTGGCATGCTCTGGAGTAGGCAGGATGATCTTGTTGGCAATTTACACAGATCGGTTTGGAAGCTGAACATTCCTTGCGCTCGTGGTCTTTCGCACCACATCGAGCACAGGCAGGTTTACCGTGACAAGCCGTTTGTGAGTGGCCTCATTTTTGGCATTTAAAACACCTCAGTGGGCTTGGAATATAGATCCTCACTGGGCAGTTTAAGTACCCTGCCTTGATGGAACTAGGAGGCCGTGGGGTGTTAAATGTTAGGATGAGAACTCGGGTAGGGACGAGATTCCCTTCCTTCCGCATTGATATTCTCTTGACAGCTGTCACCCCTTGGTCTTTTAGTTCGGAGCAGATCTCTTTTTCAGAGACATGAAGAAGATCCCACTCTGAAATGACACCTCGTGAAGAGTTCAAAGTTTTGTGGGGTGTTACATTGATTGGTATTCCGCCCCCCCTATGGATGTCGTGTTTAACATTCTTTCTGCTTGCTTTGTGTTTGAAGCTTCGAGTAAAAGATCGCCAGAACGCAGCCGTTTTACGGATTTTGGTGATCCTGCCAACCCTTCTAAACCTTTCTGGATGAAGAAGGGCGACATCTTCCCAATTGACTGCTCTCCGGTGGAATGGAGAATGAGGAAAAGCGGTGTCACTGATGGTGGTGGTGTATCCTCAGTCCTGGCTCTTTTTGCAGAGGTGTTTTCTATGTCATCGTCTCGATTTGGTAGGGGCCTTGTTGGGGCCCAAGAAGAAGAAGGATTTAAATTACTCATAGGAGCAAGATAAAAAATTCAGATGCCCTAAGTACCTCACCCACCACGGAGCCCTACGAGGGGACGCCCACTCGTGAACTAGCAGGTACTGCGTACACGAATGGGACGCCAAGTTAGCTTAGAGGCACCATACCCACGTTTCCAATAAGCCTTGATCCCGCCCCAGGACCAAAGGGAGGGAGACTTATTGGAACGCAGTTGACCCTAGCAGTAAGAACCACCCGCCGATTGATCCCAGTCGGGCCGGTCCGGGACCACCCGTCTTGTCGAAGCAAGGGCCAAAGTGGTGTATTAAGGCTGGGCCCCTCAACCACCAGGATCCCCCTTTCCGAATTCCACGGGTCGCGGCGCACGGCTGCACA
Organism: Mastigoproctus giganteus; assembly: GCF_048544385.1. Taxonomy (NCBI): domain Eukaryota; kingdom Metazoa; phylum Arthropoda; class Arachnida; order Uropygi; family Thelyphonidae; genus Mastigoproctus; species Mastigoproctus giganteus. The sequence goes on from NC_143580.1 coordinate 201,692,998, forward strand.
CGCCGGATTCCAAAGATGTAATCCTGGAACCAAGGTATGGGCGTTAGATCCCAGCGATGCTAATCTGGAAAACCAGCAGCATCACTGGGAGGTCCCTTCACCACGTACAGGTGCCCACGTTGAGGGGATCCATAATGAGATCGCAGATCCTCTACAAGAAAAAAATTACAATAAATTATTAGCAATTGTCCGATTGAAATTAGCGGATCTCGATTACTCAAGTTGTCTGTCCAACTGTTATGTAAAGAGCTGATTATATTCTTGCTGTGTAAACACAAAATCCAAAAATTTCATTAATTCAAACAACGTTCCTTCCCCACTTTTACTTTATCTATTGAATGCATCATGAATCGTCAAACCAATACAACAAACATCTGCGAAACGTTTATTGCCTAAAACTCTTTCATTCATTTCACAAATAATACAGTCTCATTCTAATGTCAATGATGTTCATTTCCACAGAAAATCTTCCAAGCCCCACTTACTCTAAGAGAATCTGAGTATCGGTTGCACTAATTATTCGCTTTGTGATTCTTTTTGCTTCAAAACTTGGTACTGTGCATATGTTCCCGCTGACATTCCTTGTAAGAGAGAGATTTCCTCATTTGGAATTTCTCTTTTTGATCTCCTCTTGCGTCAAATCTGTCTATCCCATTCTTAAATTCATCTATTGCCTCTACCGTTCTCCCAGTTCCACTAATCACTTGGTGCTCTTTGAGTTCCTTTCTTTCAAACTTGATTTGGTAGGGGCCTTGTTGGGGCCCAAGAAGAAGGATTTAAATTACTCATAGGAGTAAGATAAAAAATTCAGATGCCCTAAGTACCTCACCCACCACGGAGCCCTACGAGGGGAATTTTTCCAGTCTAACTTTCCTAAAAGTGAGGTAGTTTTCCTTGGTGATTTTAACGTTCGCAACTCCAGTTGGTTTCAGTTTTTCAGTTACACGGAGCTAGGTGATTGACACTCAGAAACGTATGCAATTATTGACGTCACACATCACGTTTATTCACCTACCAGAAAACCTGACAGTTCTAACTGCATACCCAACGCCCTTCATCTTTTTCTTGCCAACAACCCAAAATATATGGTAAATATATTAGTGGGTCCTCTAGGCACCTCAGATCATAATTTCGTGATGGTGTCTTCTACAATGGAGTTATCGTTGGTAGTACAGTGAATATAATCACCTTTCTTCCACTGGGTGGAAAAGGCCTCAGTTTGAATCCCACCAATGATTGAAAGAATTTTTAAGGGCTTTTTTTTCACAGCATGGCTGAGATAGTTGGTCTCAGGCGGGGGTTGTATGTTTTATCGTCTGGAAACCCGAGTTTTTCGTCCAGCAAACAGGCAAAGTGACAACGGAATACATATATTTTACAGGCATCATATACTGACGCCTAGTAGCCTTAGTTGCTCTTTCTTTAATCACCGAACAGCAAGGTACAGAGCCAATTTCAGGTAGTCTAAAATTCTATTAAATTCAATAACGAGTAAAAATGGTTCATAGGTACTAACAAATAATTCCAAACGAGAAATACTATCCTGGATATTGAGATTCACCACAATGTGTAGCTATAACGCGGATAAAGTTAATGTTAAAAGAATTCCTAGACTAATATAACTGATATAATAAGAAAATATAAATTATTATAAAGAACTAAACAAAACTATTATAATAAGAAAATACTATTTAGAATCAGTACTGGTAATTGGAGATGACAGTTAAGATCGAAATTATACCTACGATTCAATTGTGCTGTCTGATATTAAGAGACGTAAGCTTGAAAAGATTCAGTCTAAATATTTATTTATTTTTTTGCCTAAAATATATTTAGCACGTTTCTTAAAAACTTCATTTGGACAAAATGGATGAAGATGAAATACGCTGTGAGGTGACATATGTCTATTAGTAAAAACGCAAATGATTTTTGCTGGTCGGATCACATTTAAACAATTTCTGTTTCTTGAAAGTCTGACACCACTAGGCGTGGTATTTTCTTTTTTGAAAAATTAAACTGTTCAAAAACAAAAATCAGGTCATTAGTCTTTAATACCCCCATGTTTTAATCATCCATATTGAAATGAGGTGTTTCAAATTAGTATAGACTTTTATAACTTAAAATATCAAAACCATGTAGGTTACAGAATATTTAATTCCCATGAAAAATGTTCAGAGACTACCACTTCCACAACTCAGTTTTGTAGAAGTGGTAGTCTAAACCTTTTCACGAAAGAACCAAAATAAATGAATAAATTATTCATTGAATAATTTACAAATAAATTCAAGGATGACCTAGATAAACTATTAGAGGAGATGGACAGGTGATGTGGGAGGTTTTTTTTTTTGTCTCTTGCTCTATAAGTTGCATTTTTGCATCACTGCCACTAGTAATACTAATACTAAATGTATTTTGTGCGAATACAATTGACGTATCAGTAATTAATGTTTGACGTATCAGTAATTAATGTATCGAAGTCTTTGGTCAAAGAACAATTTCATAGGAAACTTTCTACACTGCTCGACAAAATTATGTTTTTATTTATTTATATTTTTTTATGAAAACCTCAAACACGAGAGTTATTAGAACCTACACTGGTGTTCAAAGAAAGTGCGTCACCTAGGAATTTCACATTTCTAACCCTTTTTCGCGAGGGTATGTTACATTAATGACTAACGTCACAAATAGAATTATAAACAAAAGATATTTATTAATAGTTAAGGAAAAGCTAAGTAATATTTGACAGTCCTCTCAAAATATTCCAAAATGAGCATTTGCAACCTTTATACAACAGTTGGTAAACACGACAGTTATGGCCGAAATATTATCAGAAGCCCACAGTTTGCTTCAGTTTATCATTTTAAATGGAAAACGAAATGAAAAGTTCACCAGGCGCAAACTAATATTTAGTTGAACCGCCTCTGGCCCTGATGACAGCAGCACACCGTCGAGGCATTGACAAGATCAATGCCTCGACGATTAGACAAAAACTGATAGTTCGTGGCAGGATAACCTGCTTGTTGCCAGTGTTATATAGACATTTCCGGGCGGTTTCCTGTAAAGGATTCAGATTGTAATTATTTATTCCAGTTTTAAGAGTTTATTCATATGAACTGGAAGATGAGACAATCTCCCAAGTTCAGAGGAATCATGCTTACCATTGTTATAGTTAAGTACTGTTTGGATGGAAGCATTATTCGAACTGCCAAAGGGAGAATGATATGGCATCATCAAACTGGCTTGTTGATCATGATAATTTTATGAGCAGCATTATGTGATGAAGACACATTGTCATCATTAGAAATTAGTGTTGGCTGCTTATCGCCTTGAAAAACATCCTTAACATTGCAATTCTATACACACGAAATTGTATTCCTAGCATTGCATTCTTGCAATGCTAAGAATACAATTTCGCGTGCATACAATTTCTAGATAAGGTGTATCTTTAACACGCTTGGCTCGAGAGATAGCTGCATTATTATTTATTTTCCTTGGCAAGTTTTAAAGTACATTCCTTATTGTAAACTTAATTAACTGATAAAATCATTAAGCTTGACACTACTGTCACAGCTTTCGTCCATATTAGTATGTAATTATTAGGGGCTGAAGAAGGAGTTTATATTTTCCCATTGTCAGGCGACGACACATTCCAGATAAAACAAAAGAATAACATTTAGTTAATGTACGTAGTGCTTTACATTTAAAGCACTTTAGCAAAAAAACGCGAAAAATAACGACTTTTATGTGCGAACGGCGAAAAATCGGTTCGGCGCATCTGCCACATTGCCCATTCAGTCTTTCAGCTGGCTCATGGCAACAAGCATAATATGTGATATGTATAAAAAATAAATAATAATTACCGGATTTCTGTTGGTCCGATTTTAATGAAATTTGGGAAGGCTCGACAAATCTTTCTCAACTGTCCACATAAAATACCATAAAAATCTATCCACTGGGAGTTGAGTTGTTACATGTTGTCGGACGGACTGACGTGGTGAAGACAATAGGCGTATTATGCATATATATGCTAACGCGCCGGAAATTACATCAATCCTATTCATCTTGCTTGGTGACCAACCTGATATTAATTGCCCGTGAGAATCAATCGGTATTGGGAATAAGTTGTAGATTGGGAATACGTTGTAGTTGTAGATAAGTTGCAGGTCCTTGAGGTTGTCACAGACATTCTATCATATATGCCAGACAAGCTGCACTTGCTACCTGGGAGTCTAAAACGCTGATGGAACTGATATTCGGGTGACACTCAAGTCAAGTGGACCAAATTTGAGAGAAGTCCGGACGGTCTGTGATAGCCAAATCCTCTGCTTGCACCTTCACGACGGTGGGACTATTAGTAATCCTAGCTATACCTCCATACACAAGTACATGGTGGGTGACCACCCAGGTATGAACCAACGTAAGCAGGGGTCGAGGTCTGGCGCGCACACCACATGGAGGTGTGGCGCACACACCACACCCTATGTTACCAGGCAGTACTAGGTGGTAGATGACGATCATCAACCGGTCCAATACCACCACTTTACTTATTGGAGGCTTGAAGTGGTGGAACCCATGTTTAGTCTCTAGAGCTAAGTTCCGGTCAACCCTTCCCTATCTCTTCCATCATGCAGTATGATTGATGACTTTTGAGGTTATGATGAACATCGTGGCGAGATCCAATATTCCTTACGTTTCGAGGGTACAGCTCTAAAACGGTGTTCGCAGGACCGAACCTATTGGTAATTCTCTAGGAGGCTTCCGGATCAGCTAGTGTATAATCTTGCTATCTCTGCTCTGCCAGAAGTGACTGGAGGGAGTCCGATTAGAGTGTATGCATGGAGCATTGTCGAGGCCACGTTATGCAACCATGTGTACGCCATATCCAAAAACTTCATTACTTCATACAGCATGTCCCACTCACTTTTTCTTACCATTGAATACACCATGAATTGTCAAACAAATAGAGCAAGCTTACCATGTGTACGCCATATCCAAAAACTTCATACAGCTTTCCCCACCCACTTTTTCTTACTATTGAATACACCATGAATTGTCAAACAAATAGAGCAAGCTTACCATGTGTACGCCATATCCAAAAACTTCATACAGCATGCCCCGCCCACTTTTTCTTACTATTGAATATACCATGAATTGTCAAACAAACAGAGCAAGCTTACCATGTGTACGCCATATCCAAAAACTTCATACAGCATGCCCCGCCCACTTTTTCTTACTATTGAATATACCATGAATTGTCAAACAAACAGAGCAAGCTTACCATGTGTACGCCATATCCAAAAACTTCATACAGCATGTCCCACCCACTTTTTCTTACTATTGAATACACCATGAATTGTCAAACAAATAGAGCAAGCTTACCATGTGTACGCCATATCCAAAACCTTCATACAGCATGTCCCACCCACTTTTTCTTACTATTGAATACACCATGAATTGTCAAACAAATAGAGCAAGCTTACCATGTGTACGCCATATCCAAAACCTTCATACAGCATGTCCCACCCACGTTTTCTTACTATTGAATACACCATGAATTGTCAAACAAATAGAGCAAGCTTACCATGTGTACGCCATATCCAAAAACTTCATACAGCATGCCCCACCCACTTTTTCTTACTATTGAATACACCATGAATTGTCAAACAAATAGAGCAAGCTTACCATGTGTACGCCATATCCAAAAACTTCATACAACATGTCCCACCCACTTTTTCTTACTATTGAATACACCATGAATTGCCAAACAAATAGAACAAGCTTTCCATGTGTACGCCATATCCAAACACTTCATACAGCATGTCCCACCCACTTTTTCTTACTATTGAATACACCATGAATTGTCAAACTAATAGAGCAAGCTTATCTGCGAAAAGATCTAAACCTTCCAAGCACTTCCTAATTCATTTCACAAATATACGTGGTCGCAATTCTAATCTTAATGATGTCCATTTCCACTTGGAGTCTGCCAAACCCCATGTACCTTTTCTGACAGAATCTTAGTTATCGGTTGATTCAACTACTGCTCACCTCAGATGCCCAAATTATTCGCTGTATGATTCCTTTCGCCTCAAAGGTAGTATTTGTGCATATGTCCGTTCTGATATTCCCTGTCAGAGACTTCGCAATTTGGAATCTACCCTCTTTGATCTTCTTTGGCTTAAAATCTCTCTACCTCATTGTGTCAAATTCATCTGTTGTCTCTACCGTTCTCCCAACTCCACTAATCACTTGGAGCTTTTTGACTTCCTCTCTTTGCAACTTGACTTTCTCCAGTCGAACTTTCCTAACAGTGAGGTAATTTTCCTTGGTGATTTTAATGTTCACAACTCCAGCTGGCTTCCGTTTTTAGTCACACCGACCCAGCTGGTCGAGATGCTGAGGATTTTGCAATTACTAATGACCTTGCACAGATTGTTCATTTACCTACAAGAATACTAGACAATCCTAATCATACAGCCAACACGCTTGATCTTTTTCTCACAAACAACCCTTCTAAGTACACGGTCGAAGTGAGAGGTCATTTAGGCACTTCAGATCACAACTTGGTGATGGTCTCTTCTCCAATGGAGCCTTTATCTCATGGCCATTCCCAACCTCTGTTGTTTGGCATTCCAAGAATGGAAAATGGGATGACCTGCGAGATTTCTTTTCTTCTTTTCCTTGGTCGGATTACTGTTTCAAAACTTCTGATGTCAACGTTTGCTCAGATCGTGTCAGTGAAATTATTCTTGCAGGAATGGAATCCTTTATCCCACACTCCACTTGAAAATCTAAACCTTTTTTCCAATAAATGTGCTAAGGCTGTTCAAGAGAAGAATGTTCCATATCATAATTACATATCGCAAACTTCCAAACTAGAGTTTGAACAGGCTAAGGGTAGAAAACTTGCTTCTTACCCTAATGGTAGCCCAGCATTCTTGTCCCTTGCCAAAGCTATTGGTCGTAACTTTTACCCATCTCTGCTCCCATCTGTGTCCAAACCAGATGGTTCTGTTGTCACTTTAGCCAAAGATAAAGCTGACCTGCTAGCATTGCATTTTTCTTCCAACTCATATATTAATGATATTGGTAAAACACCTCCCACCATTCCCAACACGCCCCATTCAATGCCTCCTGTCGTCTCCGTGAAAAGTATGTGAGAGGGATTTTGACGAATCTTGATGCTAAGAAAGGTCCAGGTCCCGATGGTATTTCTCCACTTGTTCTCAAAACCTGTGCTCCTAAACTTACTCCTATTCTTTGCCGCCTTTTTTCACTTTCTTATACCCAAAGGTGTTTTTCCTTCTGCTTGAAAATTTGCTCATATCCAGCCAGTTCCTAAAAAGGGTGACAAATCCCTCCCATCCAATTATCGTCCCATTGCAATTATTTCTACTCTTTCTAAAGTAATAGAGAAATCAATTAACCGCCAACTCTTAAACTACCTAGAAACTTTCCGTCTGATCAACGATCGCTTTATGGATTCCGTCAGTGTCGATCCACTGGTGATATTCTGGCTTATGGTACCCATTTATGGACTAATTCAATGGAAAGGTTCGGTGAAACACAAGTAGTTGCTGTTGACATCTCAAAGGCTTTCGATCGTGTTTGGATAAAGGTCTTCTAAACAAGCTTCCATCTTATGGTTTGCCAACTGTTTGTAGTAATTGGTTATCCAGTTTTCTCTCTGATCGCTCAGTGAGGGTGATGGTAGATGGCTCTTTGTCTTCTAACTTCTCCACTAATGCCGGTGTCCCCCCCAAGGTTTAGTTTTTTCCCCCCACTCTTTTCCTCTTGTATATTAATGACTTTCTTCCATTGACTGGAAATCTTATCAATAGTTTTGCCGATGTTAGCACATTGCATTCCACTTTCCAGTTTTAGAAACCTTGCCCTGTTCAATCAGCTTCAACTTCTAGAAAATCTGCTTCCAATTCCTTAAATGCCGATCTTCAATTAATTCTCCAGTGCGGCAAAGACAACTTAGTTGATTTCAACCCTTCTAAAACTCAGTATTGTCTTATATCTCGCAAAAAGGATTCTTCTGCTTCTATGCTTATCTTTAGGGACACTCCGATTTCTAGGCAAAATGATATATCTCTTTTGGTGATTACCCTAATTTCTAATCTCTATTGGCACAAGCACATTACATATATTGCTTCCTCTGCATCTAAAAAACTTGGTTTTCTCTTTCTCTCTCGGCGTTACTTTTCTTCCAAACAGCTGCTCACTCTGTATAAATCGGAAATCCGCCCTGCCATGGAATATTGTTCCCACATGTGGGGTGGTGCCCCGAACACCTCTGCCAGGCTTCTTGATTCCATTCAGAAGAGGGCAGTTAGGTTAATTAATGATTCATCTCTAACAGAGTCTCTCCACTCGCTGTCTCATAGACTTACTGTTTCTGGTGATGCCCCTTCTACAGATACTTCCACGGGCACGGTTCTTCTGAATTGGCTTTTATAATTCCCGCTCTCTCTCTTTAAAAACAGTCCGAACACGTGCCGCCACCAGCCAACATCCATTTACTGTCCAACTTCAAACTCACAGGACCAATTTTTCATCTTCCTCATTTATTTATTCAATTGCCCTTTTCTGGAACAACCTTCCTTCATACGTATTTCCTGAAAATTACAGTCTACAGAAGTTCAAGTCCAATATCAACAAATATCTTCTCTCGTCTTCTCAACCTCCAACCTAGGCACGGTACTAAGTACTATAGGTTCTAATACCTGTCGTGTTTGGGGTTTACATAAAAAAAAAAAAAGAAAAAAAAGATGTCTGTTGCTACTTTCTGAAGATCTCCTTATAATAAAACATTATTCCTTCCCTAACTGGGGAGAATCGTAATCTAATTATTAAAATAAGATTATATAGTGAATTCGGAAATTTTATTTAATATTATTAGCATTCAGCAAACCCACAATTAACCTTTCCATTATACTCGTACTTAAGCTAGATTGAGTCATCACCGCATTTGAACAATGAGGAAGAAATGTTGCTGCTGCATCATCATCAGCTAATTTCTCTCACGCAACTCACTTATCCCAAGAATCCATCCTATAATATAAGAAGTCGGTAGTTTCAGTCAAAAATCCATAAATATCCATAATATCCGTCAATTTATAGCTCTCTATTGAGAAGAAAACACTAAATAAGAGTCATTTCATACCTGCAGAGACAGTAATGGCCTCAATAAATTGTTCCTTCCATGATGATGTTCCAATCATTAGGGATACATTGGCTTTCTGGAATAGCTTATCAACTGTGTTCTATAAGCAAAAATGAAATTGTTCACATATACTAGTCCACTAATAATAATAATAATAATAATAATAATAATAGTGTAGTACAATATAATTACGATACAATTTATTCATCAAAAGATTTGTTTACAATAAATAAACTTTTTAAGAAAATTAAATTTCTTGACAACAAGTTATTATTCATCAAATAAAACAGTTTTCCAAACAAATTTGTTATTAAACAAAGAGAAAAAAAGAAAATTACTACCCATAATACATTCCACACTGTAAACAGAGAGTACTATTTATATCTAAAGCAACTGTAATCCATTGAATCATTAAGAATCAAAAAATTTTTTATTAAACATTTTAATTTAAAAAGGGGATAACTTTTCCTGAATCTGAAATGAGCACTAGCCAACAAATTGTTAATTATATTCATTGTATGCCTTTTATTCAAATCTATTCAGTATCCTAGGGTGATACTGAATTTTGTTATACAAATTTGTTATGTGACTTGCCCAACTAAGACTGTAGCCAATACATAACCCAAGGTAACATGATTTGAAACTTCTTCCACAGTTTGACATTTGCAATTCTGGAAATTATGATCATGAAGGCATTCGTGTTTATGTATTTTAATAGAAGGAAGACTACCTAGAATTTGATGAGGAGGTCTAATTACCAAAAATATTGTTTTTTTTTTTTTTTTTTTTCAAAACTGAGTGCTAATTTAACAAGTAGCCTACTCTGCAAATGAATAAGAATCTACTGTAGATCATAAGTCATATTTGTTAAGTTTTTTCCAACTGTATATAAGATTATATCATCTGCATAAACTTTTATAAAAGATCTCTTAATTACTTCAGATATGTCATTTATATAAATACTGAGCATTATTGGCCCTGCATGAGCGCCTTGAGGTACCCCTCTCTTTATATTAAATGATTTTCCTTTTATATTTTCTATTTCAACTGTTATTTTTCTTTTGGTTAAATAGCATTCTAATAGTTGACTGATTCTTCTTCCCCTTATACCATATTTCAGTAATTTTTGTTGCAATGTAGGGGTGTCTATTAAGTTATAAGCTTTAGTCATATAATAAAAACTAATAATAATAATAATAATGTCTAGTAACACCAGACATAACAACCACCCTGTGTACTTGGTAGCAGTACCAGTCACGGGGTAGGGCCCAATCAGGGAGAAACAATATAAAGGTAATAATAGACACGATCAGGTCGCCAGGATAATACATCAAAAGCTAGCAAGGAAATGCCAATCGATCAAAGAAAGCGTACCGCATTACAAGTACAAACCCGAAGTCGTATTAGAGACCCCAACCCACAAACTGTACTGGGACCATGGCATAATAACTGACAAGACAATGCCACACAACAGACCAGACATAACCCTTGTCTACAACGAGGAAAAGGCTATCTATCTGATTGATATAACGGTGTCCAACACTGGTAGCCTCCAAAAAACCCAGAGAACACATACAAGGAACTCCAGAAAGTCGCAATCCTGAACACCTATAGGATAGTCAGAGGGTTCCTCGACCAACAGTAACACCAGACATAACAACCACCCTGTGCACTTGTTACCTGCCACGGGGTGAACTCCCATCAGGGACAAATAATATAACAACAATAATAATAATAGTTCATGTAATAGTTGACTCCGTAATAGTTTTCCATGGTTTAATATTAGAATATGGCTTATGAAGTCATTAATTACTGAAAGAAACAGAAAAAAATTATAATAAAATGAACAAAAGTCTGAAATCAGTTTGTCACCACGAGTAATGAATTAGGATTTATTAAAAAAAATCACTTTAAAGTCGGAAAGTAATACTAAAATAAGGTAGCATATTGCTGTAGTTCTGCAAAGGAATATTTTCATATTAATTTATTTTGTTTCTTTCTTTCTGTCTGTCTCTCCCTGTGTTTTTCCAATTTAACTAAGTTTTAGCATCGTCTTCTATTGTCAAAATGATTTAAGAACGTTAAATCATTTACCATCTTTTATTTGTATATTCACAGAAAGAAATTATTTTCTGATCTGTCGATTCCAATTACAACTTGTGAGCACATTTTTTATTTTACATTTCTAAAAAGAAAAGCTATTCTCTCACAAGAAATTGCAATAACAGAATGATGATATACATTAACTGAGAGACCTAGATAAACTTCAGGAATGGTTAGAAAAATGACAGCTATGCTTTAATCCAACAAAGTGTAAAGTATTACACCAGGGTAAAAGTAATCCGAAAATAACTTATTCACTTGGTGGAGTTCAACTAAACCCAGTACTGGAGGAAAGGGATTTGGGTGTTACGATACGGTCAGACATGAAATTTTCTGAGCATTGTAAACAGGTTGCAAGGAAGGCCCATGGTGTCCTATCGATGATCTATCGAACTTTTGCAAGTAGAGATAGGGACGTGATAATCCCATTATATAAGGCTTTTGTTAGACCTCACTTGGAATACTGTGTTCAAGTATGGAGACCACACCTAAAGAAAGATATCGAGCTTCTTGAAAAGATGCAAAGACGGGTAACTCGCCTGGGGAGATCGGCAAAAGGGCGTCCTTATGAAGAAAGACTTCGAATATGTGGGTTGCAGAGTTTGGAAACTAGACACCTTAGAGGAGATTTGATTGAGGTGTTTAAGGCTCTGAGAGGCATCAGTAAATTGAATGAGGACGAAATTTTCAAGATTATAAATGATGCTAGAACTAGGGGACATAAATTCAAGTTACGGGGGGGAAATGTTTAGATTGGACTGCAGGAAGTTTTATTTTAGCCTGCGAGTTATAAATTACTGGAATAATTTGCCTACATAGGTGGTAGAGGCTGACAGTTTGGGGAAATTCAAAGGTCATCTGGATAGTACCTTCGGGTGAGGGAAGCGCATAGGATGATAGGTTTAATTCCTTTTCTTTTCTTAATTATTATTATTTTTTCTCTTTTTTTTATCATTGTTTTATTCGGTTTTTTTTTTGGCTGGTGCAGCATAAGCTTTCTTGCACCATGTGGCCATTATTAATACTAATACTAACATAGCAATGACTGTAAAGCAGTTATAAATGTCATGACTGCTTTACACTTGTTGCAAGCTTTGCTGTAAGCAGAAAATGAATCTGGAGATTTGGATGTAAGCCAATTGCGATATGCAATATTCTTATTTTGAACAGCCGTAGCACATTTATTGAAAAATTGAGGTTTAAATAATGGACGAGGTTTTAAGGTGGAATATGGAATAAAGGATTTCATCCCTACAAGAATAATTTCTCTGACACGTTCTGAACAAACGTTGACATCAGAAGATTTAAAAGGAGTAATCCAACCAAGAAAAAGAAGAAAAAAATCGCGCAGCTCATCCCATGTTACATTCTTGTAATGGCAAATGACAGACGTTGAGAAAGGCTCCACTGGAGAAGGGACCATCACCAAATTTTGATCTAAGGTGCCCAGAGGACCGCTCACCTCAACCGTGTACAGTACTTGGAAGGGTTGTTTTTGAGAAAAAGATCAAACGTGTTGGCTGTGTGGTGAGGATTGTCTGGTATTCGGGTAGGTAAATGAACAATTTGTGCGAGGTCATTAGTAATTGCAAAAGCCTCAGTATCTCAACCAGCTGGGTTCGTGTGACTAGAAAACGGAAGCCAGCTGGAGTTACGAACATTAAAATCGCCAAGAAAAATTACTTCATCGTCAGGAAAGTTGGACTGGAGAATGGCAAGTTTCAAAGAGAGGAAATCAAAGAGTTTCAAGTGATTAGTGGAGTTCGGAGAACGACAGAGGCAACAGATGAATTTGACAGAATGGGGTTGACAGGTTTTCAACTAGAGAAGATCGAAAAGAGGAGATTCCAACTTACTAAGTCTCTGACAGGGAACTTCAGAGCGGACATGTGCATAAGTAAAAGGAATAGTACCGCGAATAATTAGGTGAGCAGTGGTTGAATCAACAGATAATTGGGATTGTATCAATAAACGGACGCGGGGCTTGGCATAATGTAAGTGGAAATGGGATCATTGAGATTGGAACTGAGACCACCTATATTTTTGAAGTAAACGAGGAAGTGTTTGGGTGGTTAAATGTTTTCGCCGATAATTTTTTCTGTTGTTTGACTACTCATGATGTATTATGTATTCAGTTGTAAGAAAAGGCGAGAAAAGACATTGTATGAAGTAATGAATTTTTGGATTTGGCGTACACACGGCAAGAATATACCTAGCTTCTTGTCATAACGTGGCTTCTACAATGTATACCCCGCATACACCCTACTCGGACCTCCTCCAGTTACTGTCTGGCAGAGTAGAGGCAGCTTGATTATACACTACCTGAATTGGAATCTTGAGAGTTATCAATAGATTCGGTCCGGTCTCGCTATGATGCCCATCATAACCTAAAAAGGCCTGACTTAGCCGAGTGGTCAGGAGCGAGAGTGCATAGCACGCGTTCCTTGAGTGGACTGGGATTCAAGCCCGTGACTTGAACCCGAGCCCCCCTTCTCATCTCCCTCACCACAGGACCTATCTAGCTGTTATTCCTCGGCCATATGTGAAGCTGATAGAGTGCGCCCTTAAAAGTATCCCAAGTTGACATATGCGGAAATAACATCAAACGGAAATACAAGGGAAACCTTATCCCAGATGACTTATGGGAGAGAGAGCAGAATCAGAGTATGTCGAAGGCTACCAACCGAAAAGCAACTTCCATAACAAATGTACACAATAGCCAGATCCGGAATAATAACTCTTATCCCTCTACACAATTTCCGAACTACAACTTTAACGTAGATACAGTGCATACAAACCTCCCAACAGATGGCCAATTGTCAAGGAGGTTCAATATTACAGCCGTCAGAACCCGAGAGAAAGTCTTTGTTACTAGGCTTGCCCCGAACACGCAGGCGAATGACGTAAAGGCCATATTTGCTCAATGATTCGGAGTTCACACAGAAGTAAGACAGCTGAAAACAAGGCATCCTTCTTATGCGTCATTTTTGCTCACATGCTCCCCTGATGACCTAAATCTAATCCTTGAATACAACAACTGGCCAATGGGTGCACTAGTTAAAAGATATCGAGAAAAGAACACCGCATACTGCAGGGAACCAGTAGTACGCATCAACCTATATAGCCACTAAAGCAACTGAATGCCCCTTCTGGTGAACGCCAGACCATTTGCTTTTTTATTCAGAACGTTAGAAGTGTTGTTAACAAACTGCACACATTGCAGACCTGCCTACTTCTTGAAGAATATGACTTTGTGTATAGTGGAGACTTGGCTAAATTATAACAGGCAACTGGATCTGCTGGTACAATCCTCCAGTTACAGATTTATAGGGAACAGCAGAATAGATAAACGGGGTGGAGGAGTTGCAATCCTTTATCATGAAAGTTTGCATCCTACAAATATTAAACCAAGTCAGTCTGAAAACTTTGAAACCATATCCGCGTCTGGAAGACTCAAGAAATCCAAGTCTGCCATATTTATCTTCCGCCGGAACACAGTGCTGACACCAGGACCGAGCTTCTTGTGTGGATTTCAGAGAATTTTGGCACAGATATTCCCATGATTATAGCTGGCGACTTTAATATGCCTAGCCCAAGACACGATCTAGCTAAAGAATACTTTGATGCAACCCATCCAAACCTTAGGACTGACCCTACTTGATATGCTTCCGACTAGGGGAGAGAAGCATTTGGATTTATTATATCATAATCTGATAAACATAAAAAAGTCACACCTCAAACTAAATTCCAGTCAAATCACAACCCAATATGTTGCGAAATTTCCTTCTGTACGTTTCCCGCACAGGCGTCCCCCTCATCATACGATTTTCGCACGTGTGCACAGAAGGTTATGTGAGACTGGTTGTTTCACGAGAGGTACCATGAATCGAGAGCGAACGTCGAGGACGCCAGACAATGAGGAGAATGTCCTACGTCTTGCAGAAGGCAATCCGAGTACGAGTACTCGAGCATAGGCCAACGATTGGGTATTTCCCAATCCACTGTATGGAGGATATTGTCAACAAACCAAATGAGTTCATACCATCTGCAACGCGTCCAATCATTGGAGCCTGCGGATTATCCACTCCGGAGGACTTTTGCTACTTGGTTTCTTCAACAGAAACGGTTCGCAAATGCTGACTTCCAGCGGGATCGCTGTTCACACGACCTCCCGTTCAACGTCCTCTACCGCATAACGAAGGCATTTCGGACCCTGCAATGCTATGTGTTTCCGATTCGTCTTTGTACCCCCCTACACCTCCTGCAAGTTTGTCGCACTGGTAGTGAATCAGCCTGTGTGTATATATATACAGGGTGTCTAAAAAATATTGGTACAAACGTTTAGGGGAGGTAGGTAACATCTAAAGAAATGTGAATCGCATAGGAATCCATAACCGGAAACGTCACGGGAAAGTAGTAGCAGAGGCACAAGACAGTAATTAGTGGCAAATATTTATTTGACATAATATTAACAATGGAGTACGAGATGGATGCATTTCATGATGTTATAACAAATGCTCGACGGTTCCATCATGAGAGCGATGCATGCGTGACACCGACGCAGCATGGATTGGCGGACACAGTCGAACACACCTAGAGTTTCTTTGACAGTAGCAGCAGCGCAGACGAGTCTCGCCCCGAGATCCATTTCCGTCTCCACAGGTGATTCATACAGGATAGATTTGAGGCCCCCCCCACAGAAAGAAATCAAGGCTCGATAAATCGGGTGAGCGTGGGGGCCAGGCAACGGGTTCACCACGGCCAATCCATCGACGCCCAAAACGCCTGTTCAAATGGTCACGAACACACCTTCCATAATGGGCAGGTGCCCCGTCATGTTGAAACCAAAAGTTGCGTCTTACATTTGCTGGAACATCGTCAAGTAACTCTGGTAGAACTTGTTCAAGAAAGATCCGATATTTAGCGGAGTTCATGCGGGATGGTAACAGGTATGGGCCGACTAAGCAGTCACCGACCATACCTGCTCACACATTTATTACGAAGCGATGTTGTGCCGCATGGGGGCGCACACCGTGTGGGCCCTCCTAATCCATACACTAGGTGCATGTCTGCCAGCTTACAGTTTGTATGTTGATGCATGCTCTCCGTGCGGCGACTACTGCTTGAATGAGTAAACCAGAAATTTTCCCTCTCGTGAACTGATGAACAGCGCCGTGTACCGACTTACGGTGACGTTTCCGGTTATGGGTTCTTATGCGATTCACATTCCTTTAGATGCTACATACCTCCCCTAAGCATTTGTACCAATATTTTTGAGACACCCTATATATATATAAATAAAGATAGAAAGAAATAATATATAAATAAATGATCACATACCAAGGCACACATTATCTTATCAAGAAGTCACAACGTGACCTTGGTTTATTTACAATGTATGCCACCAAGAAAGTTTAGAGATAAATTCCAATGGTATGAGCATTATAGAACGTAACTGCACATTGATGTAATTTATTTAAAATGAGGTTTGGAATACATTTTAAATAAATAACTGTTTGAAAAATTTTTGAATTTTTAAAAAGTCTTAAAAGTAACTTTTAAATTATTTCACGAAAAGTGACAAAGTTACTTTCGATTGTCAGTTTTATTTATTTATTTATTTATTTTAAATCTTACGCCATCCAAGGAACTTTAGAGAAAAAGCCTCGTGAAACTCAAAATTAACTAACTCTAATTCGAAAATATATTCTTCCTTGATTCTGGAGAATTAGTATTGAAATTCTTGCCACACCCCCTAAAACACATTCCAGTGCTGCAAATACTAGCTAATTCTCTGATAATGACCTTTTAAATCAATTTTTCATTTAGTTTAGTTTTGGTGAGAGTACTGGTTGAACGTTATAAAAATTGGTTAAAAAAATACAATGTGAGGGATCAGAACTCACGTAACGTGAATTCTTTACAAGATCTTTCTAACTTATTACGTTACTTGGCGAAGAAAAAGAAAAAAGTAAAAAAAATGAGTTAAGTTAAAAGTTACCAAAATTAATATCTTGTAATTTAACTGTCAACTTCGTAACTCGTTTCTTTCATGTCTGATTAAAGCACAGTACATTATAATTTGGCCAAAGTAAGGAATGTACCCAGTACCTTCCTTACTTTGGCCAAAAAAAAAAAAGTAAAACCTATGGAAGAGATTTTTACAACGCTAACACGTTTTAAGTCACTTTGAATAAACACAGAAATAAAAAAAAAGAATAAATAAATAAAAACCATGCGCAAGATCTGGGAGTAATTGTGCAGTCAGATATCAAGTTTTCTGAGCAATGCAGACAGGCTGCCAGAGCAGGTCATGGGGTATTGTCAATGATATACGGGAATTTTGCTAGTAGGGAAAAGGAGGTGATTATCCCTTTATATAAGGCAATGGCCAGGCCACGCCTTGAGTGCTGCGTACAGGTCTGGAAACCTGATTTTAGGAAGGATGTAGAGTTGCTTGAGCGAGTACAGAGAAGGGCAACAAGATTGGTGAGGGGAAGAAGGTGTCCTCTTCGTTCTATAAAAAAGTTTTTCAATCACGGATTTATTTAAAATGCATGCTATTCCTCATTGTAAATATATTATGTACAATGCAATTATGTTCCATAAAAAATAAGAAAGAAAGTTCTACAAATTGAAGGTCTGGAGATTAGGCACCTGCGAGGTGATCTGATTGAGGTGTATAAGGGCTTGAATGGGTTGAGCACGCTGAATTCTGATGGGATTCTTCCGCTTGTTCAGATTAAGAACCTGGGGGGGGGCATAAATTCAAATTGAGGAAATACAGTTGTAGAACAGATGTGCAGAAATTTGCCTTTAGCTAGCGGGTAGTTGATTGCTGGAACAAACTTATATCTGTCGTTGTGGAAGTTGATAGCTTAAATAAATTCAGTCAAGAACTGGACAAAAACCTTTAGTGTGAATGGATGTGTGGAATTATTTTTTATTTATTATTATTTATTTTTTTTTTTTTGGTTGATGCTACATAAGCTCACACGCTTACTTTCTTGAATCACATGCCTCTACTACTACTACTAGAGAAGGATCCTCCTAATCCTTATTAGTATCCAAAATCTTGACTTGACATTCTTAAGTTAGGGGGGATTGCTCATTTCCTGATGTTCAGCTTGGCAGTCTTTCCGTGGAGAAGACCAGAGCCTCTGAAAACGGCTCTTTGATGGATCAGTTTATCAATCCTTCCATCCTTGGATGGCGGAAGATTTAAAAAATATATATAATAATAATAATCGAATGAAACTTTATTACTTTTCTTAAAATAACTTAAAGGTTTCTTTGAAGAATTTTGTTTAAAGTAGTTTTTCAATTACCGATTTATTTAAAATGCATTCTATTCATCATTGTAAATATATTATGTACAATGTAATTATGTTCTATAAAAAATAAGAAAGAAAAAGAAAAAAGGGCGCTCGTATCACGAGGATTTTACCCTAAACTTCATCGAGTAGTCTAAGATTAAAAAAAAAAATATATATATATATATAGAATTGAAAGTAACCTATTTATTTTTCGCGAAATAACTTAAAAGTTGCTCAGAGAAAAATGTTAGCTAAACCTAATTACTTTTGGTTAGATTAAACAATAAAATCGCAGAAAAAACATCCGCACAACTTATGATTTTTAGACTCTGTTAGTAATAGATTATATACAGACGCTACACAAGTGACGTTACCGTGATGTCTCACAATTTGGTTTATTTTCGGAGGAATTGAATTAGACCCTACTGATTTTAATGTGTACATTGTGATTATTCATAGCTTCTAGACATTTTTGATATTTACTCTTTTAATATATAATATTGAGGAATGTATAGTAAAAAAGAAAGTGATTAATTAAGGTACAGTTTAATATTCTTCAATAGTTTATGAATTTTCACAATTTACTCAATGGATGTAACACAGTCAACTTACTTTAAATTCCTTACTTTCTTTGATCCTGATTAGACACTTGTATTGTTCTCCCAATTTTGGTTTTCCCTGAAGTGCAATTTTTTCTTCTTCTGTCAGTTCAGCATTCGGCGAATTTTGATTGATGTCCTCACCTGACTGTTCCCGTAATAAGTCTGTAAGAAATTAAACATACTATTTGGCTTCTCAGTTGGTTTAATTTATTTTTCCTTTTAAATATAGCACAGTAAATAACAAGGTTTTGTTATTATCCTTTCTAAAATTAACTGCGATAAGTAGGTAACCATATCCATCTTTAAAGAATTAATAACAGCTGTGAACGAATATTTTTTATGAATATTTATTAGGAAATTATTCAGTAAAAAAGCACAGAAACTTGCTTTAAAGTCTAGCAAAAACCTTGGTCAACTGCCCTTTCAACTTAATGGGCGAGGGTTTCGTTACTTAGTCTTGCATTTATTTATTAACATCAGTTAACAACTAGTTCCCCTCCCCCCAACCCAAACATTCACATGGATAGAGGGCTACATTAAACAAGCAAATTACAAAATTATTTACAGATTTATAAAAAAAAATTCCCAAATTTACATAGCTCTTGAATGGCGAGTTACAAAATAAATTAAAGTTAACACAATATAACTACTATCGGTATTAATTTCAGATAAGTTAAAACTTACGAATCACAGGTAATAATGCTCAGACTATAAACACCAGTTCTAGCTTTCAATGAGTGCATATATTTCAGCTATAGTTTTCTTTCTGTATGTTTTGTCTGTGCAAAGCTTCTCAGAATCAAATTAAAACTGGTTATATGTGGTGAGGGCGTTAGCAAGAAACGTGTTCTAGACATTACAGATTACCTAGACTGGTAATGGGAATTTTGGATTAGCGTTATTTCTTGGCCTTTGGAAATGGAGAGATTACCTAGAATATGTCAGGCGAGTTGATTCTTTGCAAAATGCTATATTATAAATCTCCTTAAACTGCCTTAAATCAACAGTGAAACAATAATCTACCTAAAACAGTATTTTCCAACTTGTGGTCCGCAAATCTCTACGAGGACCCGTGAGTACAGTATGTACTAGATGTCCGTTAGCTCGTTTTGAGTACAATAAACTATATGGTTTGCGGATTATCCTTGCATAAATTTTACAATTTCTCTTATTTTAAATTATCTTTAAATTTTGGAGTAAGTAGTGAACATGAGACAACAGGAATTAATAAATTGTTAGTTAACAGAAATAGTTTGATCAACAGACGGAATATTTAAAAAATAATAATAATAATGATAAAAGGGATCCTTGGTTCTGAAATGGTTGGGAACTACCGTGCTAAAAGCAAAAAATATTTCTCAAATTTCTGCTATTTCAGTGTTACAACTACTTGTATTTCTGGGTACCGGTCTAGTGGGGAGGATTGCGTTACCCGAAATGCTCTTTTTCACATCATGGCGTTTAGTAACAGTGGAGTGGTGCACAACTTGCTTTCGCCGTCAAGGCATTTTACAAAAAGAACAGCAGTTACAAGCCCGCTCGACGTTTATTTCGTATTCACTTTAAGATGCAGAAGCTGTACCAGAAATTTTTGGAGAAGATGCTGTAAAATCAATGAAAAATGACAAAGCAGCAGAACCCGGTAAAATTACTGTTGAAATGTTGAAAGTCGGAGGCTAGCCGGTTGGTATAGCTCTAACCAGACTATTTTAAAAATGCCTTCTACTTAACGAAGTACCTACTACACAAAAAAAGGTGACAAAGGAAATTTAAAAAACTGCCGACCAATAAGTGTATTGCCAGTTGTCTACAAGGTTTTCACAAAGGTACTTTCAAGAAGAATAGGCACAATACTTGATGCGGCACAGCCCAAAGAACAAGCAGGTTTCAGAAGCGGCTTTAGTACAATGGATCACATCCGCAGTGCAGCAAGTTACAAAGAGGCACAATGAATACACCCTACCATTATGTATAGCCTTCATCGACTATGAAAAAACATTCGACTCGGTCACAAAAGTAGCAATAATCAACGCCATAATCAAACAAGGTGTAGAGAGGGAGTACGTCAATATTTTCCAATCAATATATGAAAAGGCGACTGCATCAATACGGAACAACAGTGATCAACATAGAAAGAGGCATCCGACAAGGAGGCACAATCTTCCTAAAACTATTTTTTGCCTGTTTAGAAGAATTTTTTTGCAAGCTAAATTGGGATAATAAAGGACTCAAGATAAATGGAGATTGCCTGAATCACTTACGATTTGCAGATGATGTCACTGTCTTTGCCAGTGATCCGGAAGAATTGCAGCAAAACACTGAAGACCTGCAGCATGAAAGCAAGCAAGAAGTTCGATTTGAAGATGAATATCAAGAAAATACAGATTATGTTCAACAAATTTACCAGATCAAAGAAAATCAGGGCCGATGGACAAGAAATTTCAACAGATGGAAATTGAACGGCGCATAAAATTGGGATGGCAAGCATTTGGAAAGCTTAATATAATCTTCGAGAAAAACTTGACACTCTATCTCAAGAGCAAAAGTTTTTTTATCAGAGTCCTAACATATGATCGAAAAATTTGGAAATATTTGGACATTGAATGCCAAAGCTTTACAAAGACTGAGGGTCATATAGAGAAGTATGGAGCGCCGAATTTTGAACATAACCAAAAGAGACCGAAAAACATGTGCATGAATTCTGCAACAATTGAAGATCTGTGATATCATTGAAAGAACAAAGCGCTTAAAATGGAAATGAGTAAGTCACATATCAAGAAGAACTGACGATAGATGGACCAAACTAATTTTGGAATGGATACCGCTTGACTCTATACGTCCAAGAAAAATACCATAGATGAGGTGGATCGATGAAATTACGAAATTTGCTGTTGTACAATGGCAAAAGCAAGCACAAGCCGTAGTTGCTGGAAACGTTGAGGAGGCCCTCATTCTGCAATGGATCGACAACGGCTGAAGATGATGATGTAACGGTTATGCATTCAAATTTTCAGGTAAATACGTACATTCCTTCTATGTGGGGAAATATGAATGACGAACGGTGTAAATTTATTTTGCTCACTTTGGAGTGACTCCATTTTAAATTAAAAAAAAAAAAAAAAACATTATGTAATCTGAATTATGCAACAGAAAGTATTCATTGTGAGAGTATTATAAATATAGAAATTATATAATGAAAGTACAAAAAGAAAACTCTCATATTAGGACCTCCCGAGAATTACCTCATCTAGCCGTGTATGTTATGTCTATAAATTACATGTGATCTCTGGTCTCTTTACTTGTTTTCCTTAAAGAGAAACCCCAATTTCCAGGAAGGAATCTTGCTATCCTTGCGAGAAACTGACTAATTGAGCCACGGAGTGAAAAAAAAGTCATTAAAAGTTCCTTGCGTCATTTGTGGGATTCGAACCCGGGTTCAAATTCAATTCAACTTAGGCCATATTGCGCCGTATATACGAAGTTGGCGGGAGGTTAAAAAAGATTTATATTCACCCAGAAGTAGCTGTGATAGAAAAATGAATTTTTTTTTGTTTAATAAAAAAAATTCATTTTTTTTATTTTGCTTAAAATATCTGTAGCAACCACAAATTTTTCTTGAGCTCTGAAAATTCATTTTTTTAAAATTTGCAGTACTGATTGAAGTGTCATAATGAATAAAGTGGAATACAGATCAGTGATTCGGTTCCTATTTCTGTAAGGGAAATACCCAAAAAATCTACGAAAAAATGGTCATTATTTATGGAGAAGAATATCCAGGTTATATATAGTGTTGTTGCACGTTGGTATAAACAATTCAGATGTGGCAGAATCTAGTGTAGGATGAAGAAATCCCAGGACGCTCAACAACTGCTGCAGCACAAAAGAGTGTTGCAAAAATTGAGGCATTAATCCTGGACGATTGTCGTATTAGTGTATCAAAGGCTGCAGAGCTCCAAATTAGTGTAGCGTTTGTGGAGAACATCATCCATCAACACTTGTGTATGAGTAAAGTTCTGCTAGATGGGTTCCCAGA
Organism: Mastigoproctus giganteus; assembly: GCF_048544385.1. NCBI lineage: Eukaryota > Metazoa > Arthropoda > Arachnida > Uropygi > Thelyphonidae > Mastigoproctus > Mastigoproctus giganteus. Next base: position 201,716,224 of record NC_143580.1, read on the forward strand.
TTTCTGACACCTTACCAGAAGAAGGAATGGACACAATGTGCACAAGAAACGTTGTCGATGTGCCAAGAGGAGTTTTTTACACAGCTAATCACCATGGAAACTTGGATCCATCACTGTGATCCCGAAACTAAACAAATGTCCAATAATTGAAGCATGCAGAATCACCATCCTCCCAAAAAAGGTAAAGATGCAACCAAGTGCTGGCAAGGTGATGCTGTCGGTTTTTTTTGGGATCAGCATGGTATAATATACTAACAGATTACCTTTCGAAAGGACTATACTCTGACGGAAAAGTATCGTTACAACCTCCTCATAAAGCTACGTGCTGCTATAAAAGAAAAAAAAGGTACTGAGAGCTGCCAAAAGGTGTGAACCTGCTCCATGATAATGCCCATGCTCATTTTTGGCATGCTGCAGTGTGGTGTGCCTACAAATGTGAGTTTGAAATATTTCTGCATCCTTCTTATTTCCCCGACCTTGTACCCTCGGATTTCTTCCTCTTTCCTGCCTTGAAGTCTTTTTTTCGTGGAAAACACTTTGCTGCTGATGATGAGGTGATTTCTGCTGCCGAGGTGGTTTGAAGGACAGTCAGAGGACTCCGACAAATGTGGCCTGCCGAACAGGCTACATTTTTCGAAGAGAGAGGTGACGAAAATTGAGAGGTGGAAAAAATGTGTCATCTTGTATGGTGACTGTGTTGAAAAGGTGTAATACTTGGTATTTGTTTCAACTTTCTATCACAACTACTTCTGGGGGAATACAAATCTTTTTTGAATCCCCTCGTATTATGTCTGTAAATTACGTGAATTCTGTGGTTGATTTGAAAAATCGAAAAAAATTGGGAAAAAAAAAGAAAAGAAAATGAATGTCATAAAGTTACTACGTGACTTTATAATATTGATTTTAAATTGTTTTTTAATTTTAGCTCTAATTATGCCATCTATTTTAGTGTCTTAATAAGCCTAAGAAATATCACCATCACTTGTATTTTCAGTATCACCCCCCACCCCCCATACCTGGCAGGGCAAGCACAGTCCTAGATGAAGAATCATGCCGGATCCCAGATAAAGGATTGTGCCCATTAGGGTTGCACATTTCTGATATGAAACTTCCGCTATTCGAAATTACGATTTCTACAAAAACACAGAAAAATGGTAAACTTGCACATACAGGCCAATGTCACAATTGAACTGTTAACACGAGTGTTAAATTGAATTAACACGAGGGGAATGTGTTCTCTTAACGCTGTCTTCCCGTATGGAACGTCAGAGAAAATAGTGAACGCCATTGGCGAGATGGATACGACGTTTTCAAAACTCATAATAGCGAGTTTTCAAACAGAAGCACTTTTGGATGAGGCAAGTTTTTTAATGCAACCCTTATTTTAAACATTGTTAACTGTATATGAATAACAAGTGTAAGCCTATATTAAATTCAGATCGAGCTAAAAAAATTGAATATGACTACTTTTATTTGGGGTCGGATTAGGCGAGTTTTCGAATGGAACACCTCAAATATGATTTCCCTGAACGCTTTTTGAAACTTAATTGCTTTCTTGTGATATGAACATAATCAGATTATGTTGAGTGAATTTTTGATTGCTCGTGATGTGTCGATCGCAACATTAATAGTCTTGTATATTCCTTCCTTGCTAAATTTGGTTTTATTTGGAATAGTTCGATACCTAGAAAAAATGTGGAGATTATAAGAAATACAAATCATATGAAAAATAATTTTTGAACATACCTTTTGATTCCTCCGACTCCTCTTCTTCAGCTTGAGAATGAAAAGCAGCATGATAAAGAAACAGAAAACATAAATGTAGTTGGTAATGTAAACACGAACTGAATTTTAACAGCCATTTTGCTAGAAAGCAAAGCGAAGCAACGAAGGAAAACGACTGGTACGAGTTGGTTACTATTACTACTCTAATTAACACAAACAACAGCTATGGAATAGACACTAACAGAGAACTATTAATGGAGGCGGGAAAACGCTAACATGCATGTACGTTTTCTATTTATACTCATTCTAAATCTTTCACAAAACAGTGATTTATACGTTTATATGTTAGTTAGTTATTTTGGGTTTTTAGGAGCATTAGCAACTAAGGCCATATTGCTCCGGGATATGCGGTGGTCATTCCCTTCCCTGAGCTTTCCGCATCCTCCGTATTTGGTGGTGACGGGCTCGAACCCCGGTCTAATCAAGAAGCGTGTGCTACGCACTGCTGCTCCTTCCCACCTGGCTACAGAGGCGCCTTCGTTTATATGTATAGACTACTACACGTATTTATGTTTGTTCCGATAACCTGCATTAGCAGGAATGTGAACGAAAGCGTTTGATCAGAGAAAAGCTTTCTAGAACATTTCATCAAAGAACAATCGTTTATAAACGATAATTAAAGTGAAATACTGTGTACATATGTTCAAGAAACCTCGAACTGTCCGAAATAACTCGTTAGCTCAACTTTTAGTTTTATATTTTTTTACTACGTGGTATATGGTTATTTCATGAAGATCGTACTGAACGAGCATTAGTAATCATATATCCAATTACAAGAGCGACAGTTTTATTAACTTTTAAAATGAATGCAACGTACTTATTTATGATTACGGTGTAACCCATTTACCATAAAATTGCATTCTTTGGACGATTCTTATGATCCCATACTTGCAGAAGTACAGTTGATATTCCCAGTATATGAGCAATACGATTTTTGGCCAACTTGAACTTTTTGTAGGTTCACAAGATCTGTTTTAAACATGCTCATAAACATAAACGTACGGTATATACTACGCTACGTTTACCGTCTTCTTTACCATATTGATTTGCTATCACCAGAAGCTACTTTAGTCGTATATAGCTTTAAATTATATGAGCGAAGCATGCTGTTGCAGAATAGGTATATTCAACTATTCTACTTTAATTTAATAGGAACGATATTTGTACTAAGTACATCACTTAATTTTTAAAATAATTATATGTATTCTACACTGTAGCAATAAATTAATGCCTGTTTTAGAGATCTCACTACTGTATTACTTAATTTTATTTTATAATATTCATAGGATACTATTTTTATTGCTTTTCTTTTTACGTTTCTTCCGAACAAATATCTAATGGTTAATCTATGTTGTATTGTATTATGAACTGAAAAACGCACGGAAACAGTTCGCAGTAGGCCTATTATATGAGTTAGACAGTAGATAAGTGTAATACGAGGTCTGACGATAAAGTTCTAATTCTGAAGACTTCGGTAAAAAAAAAAAAAAAATTCAGTAACCTTTAGTTCATGTGATCGCCGTCAGCATTCATATCTGCTGTGCCTGTAAACACTGAACTCCGCCCTGGGGTACACTTAGAGTCGTCACACTGGAGATGGGGAAAACCCTTGATGCCGTCATACAACTAACACACTGTTCTGAATGCTGTCAGTGATTCAGAATGAGATCTTTTCAAGTTCTTCAGTTTTGGGAACATCAAATAGTGGTATGGTGGGAGAATCAGGTGAGTACAACGGAAGGCTTATTAGTAAATATCTTTATTGCAGGCAGTGATTGGTTACATGATTGCCTGATGCAATAATACCCACAACAGCGACAATGCTAGGGTTTTAACATTAAATAACTAATACAAGAAAAATTACTTAAAACATATATTAGGACATCAAACATATAATTACATATTTTACATATAAAATTAATATTAACAAGTGAAATGAAGACACATGAAAAGACGATGGCAGTCACTCGGTTTAAGACGAAAGCTGTTCCCTCATGATGCGTCTTCTGTACGATTTGTTCTCTATGAACTTTTTGTAGTCCACATCTATCTCGTTGTGGAGCATCTCCATTGGCAGGAATCTATCCTCTATCCTGAGCCTCCACGCCACAGACTGCAGAGAGGGGAGGGGCTCTTAAGGGTTTCGGGGGATCCTCCAATTGCACATCTGCCAAAAATTTGGCGTATTGATTTCACCCGCTATCATTTTAATTGGCACAAGCAAGCGGAGGGCAAATATCCGTTTGGAGACTTTTCTGTAATTTAGAAGTTGGGTGATATCTGAAGTATGTATGAGTGGTGGCAGTTTATGCTTGAAGAGGACCCACCGAAGAAGCCAGTACTCATCAGATGTAATGGTTTTTTAACGTGGTTTTCGTTGCCGACGCCCAGATTTCTGACCCGTAGGTGATGGCTGGCTGCAGAAACCGGTATATGTATTGGAGCGTGTACTCAGGCTCTGTGACATGAAGGAGGTATTGTTCGGCAAGCCATCTTGGTCTGCAGACCTTGTTGTGAATGTCTGCAACATGGTGTTTGAAACTGAGTTTAGGGGTCAAATATAACAGCGAGATCTTTGTGCTTGATGACTGGGGTGATGGGGGTTCCGTGGATTTCCAGGTTTAGTTGCGTTGGGTTTGATTTGAGGGAAAATACCATTTGTGCAGATTTTTTTGGATTTATCTTAAGAGAAAACTGTGCCAAGTGTGTAATCAGATTTTTAAGACTGTTGATAATGGTTTCAGAAACAGAATCAGGTCGGGCGGTCCCGTTGATCCGATAGAGGAGCTTCGAGTTGTCTGCATAACTGATAAATTCTGTTTACTGGCGCAGGGATGGGTGGATGGCAGCCGTAAAGAGGAGCCCTAAAAGAACTCCGCCCTGGAGTACACCTACACACACTTTCCTTGTGAAAGATTTTTTATTCACAGTCAAGTGAAGGATCCTGGTCGTAAGTAGCGACTTTAAGAATTCCAATATATTGCCTTTTATCTGGTATCCATTCTCACAAAGTTGCAGGAGGGGCTGGATGTCTATGCTGTCGAATGCAGACTGGATATCCAGATAAACAATTGCCATCTCAGCCCTATCTTGTAGAGCCCCCAGAATGGTGTTGGTGGTTTGCAGTAGGTTGGTAATGGTGGACCTGCGTTTCAAGGCATAGTGAATGTATGGTGATTCACATGGCAGAACCTGGTTGGTTAGGATGGGAAGAAGGCACTTCTCCATGACTTTGAGGAGACATGAGGCTTTCATTATTGGCCTGAATTGTGAAATTGATGTCGCCCCTTGTGTTTTGGGGATTGGTCGGACAATATATTGATTCCAGGCTGTTGGGGAAACTTTGGTGCGTTGTGAGGATTCCATTGAAGATACCTAGGAGTGCATCAATGATGAAAACACTAAATGCTCTTAAGAATGAATTGTGGGACCCCATCATATCCAGTGCAAGACGTTGGTGGGATATCATTGATGGCCCGGATAAGCTCTCTCTTTTTGTGATGATGATGGAAGCGAGGACATCTCGCTGACAACTGTTGTGAATGCTCTTAAGGTCTGATGCTGACTTTGGCTTAAATCTTGTGATGTACATTAGCCATTCAATTGGATTAAGTTGTTGAGGGAATTCATCATGCCTTGCCTTAAACGGTGCTGCCTTCCCGATCTTGATTGTTTTGTCGATGTAGGCTTTAATGGCTTCAGATTTGCTTCTATTGAACTGGGCACTGGCTCTTGAGTATGCAATTCTGTCCAGTGGGTCTGATTTTGCTTTCCATTTTGAATGTAGTCTTTGTTTATTCTGAAATTTAAGGCTGAGATCTTGGGTCCACCATGCTTTGCTTCGACAGGAGATTGAAACTGTTTTTGACGCTGCAGTTCGAGCAATAGACTGCAGCCAGCAGGTAAGAAAGTGCAGCCCGAGCTGTGGATGACTTTGGTTTAGGACTTCCCAAGGAAAAATGGATGTCACTGTCATCTTAACTGGTGCCTGATGTTGCCAGGATGTCCTGGAAGAATGAGGGCTACTGGTAGATGGTCTGACATGAAGGCTGTTTCCGGTTGGCTGTCAACGGTGACGGTGTCTGTTGCAAATATTAGGTCTAACAGGTTAGCGCCTCTGGTAGGGGAAAAATTCTGGAGGGTCAGACCTACTGAAACCAGATTAGAAGATAATTTGCGAAGACCGTGTTCGCCTGAGCTAATATTAAAGTCTCCACACACTAGTAATGTTGCTTTAGGGTGGCATTGATCAATGATCCAGTTGGAGATCTCTTGTAAAGTGTTCTTTACTGTGGGGGGGGGGGGATGTAGACTGTGCACACGTCAAGTCTGTGGCCTTGAATGCTGAGGCTCTTGCAGCTTCGAATAGTTCTGTTTTTAGAGTGGCTGAGCTAGTCAGTGAGAATTTTTTTGTGTTGAAGAGAATGCCTACACCACCACCAGTCGTCCGTTCCCTGGAGGCAGAAATGCCCGAGAATCAAGCGGGTTGAGAGAATGCGAGGTCTTCTTCATTGGGGGACAGCCATGTCGCTGTATTACAAATGATGTCATACAACCTTGACAAGAGAAGAATTTCCATTGTCTGAAGTTTATTTCTCAGACTTCTAGTATTTTGATAGAAAATTGTGCACATTAAAGAAGTTTGGATGTATGCCCTTGTTGGAGCTATGATGGCCTTCATCAATTGTCTGTGGTTCGTTCTGGAGGTAGTTCTCACCTCAATCTTCATATGTCTTCCCTCGGGCATTTGTGGTGGGTGATCATGTCGCTGGCAAGCTTCTGTGAGAATGTTTGAACCTTTAAGAAGGTCCTGTTCAGTATAACCGGAATGTTCCTCCCCAAACTTAGACTTAATGGCGGGTCTGAGTCAGGTTTTTCCTTTCATTATTTATGGTTTCGATACGTTGGGGATACCGCATCCAGGTGGCGGTACGCTTTGTAGTGTAGAAGTGTTTCACTAGTGCCCCTGCAGGCCAAGAAGATGCAAGGCTGAGTAGTTTGCAGTTTGATTCTGCTGTAATGATTTTGAATGATGCATAGTATGGTTGTTTGGTCATGAGCCTGCTAACTTCTGTGCCTATACCTAAGTCTTCATTCAAATAAGACCACATCTGTTCAACAGTTGTCTGTGGAGAAAGCCTGGAGACAAAAATTGATTTTTCATGTGAAGAGATTTTTAGCGGAATTGCATGTATTTTCTTTGAGTTAGCAGTCCCGACTGTGGGCTTTTTTGTAGTTTGGCTTTTCTGGTGCAGTTACTTGGTTTTTTGTGTATTTCTGCTTCCCTTTGCACGGTGTCATCTTCTTAGGAAATTTTTCATTTACCTTACCGATATTCAGGAAATATTTGACCAGGAGGAAAGAACAGTGGAACATCTACTATACTCTTCTGATCTTGCCTCATGTAACTTTTTCATGTTCTCAAAACAGAAAAACTCATTGTGAATCAGTTGATCACATTCAAAGTGGTATGACTGCATCGGTGAATGGGCTTTTACAAATGATTTCTAGCAATGTTTTTAGGCGAGATAGAGAATTCGGAATGTGTGTATGTGTACGAGTATAAGTGCAGAAGGACAGTTCTCTGAAGGTGAACAGGCCGTCTTATTTTCAAGTAAGTTATTGATACTACCCAACTGTGCTCTACTTAGTTGTCGAATATTGACTCAAAAAAATTATTGCAGAAATGAGTTTCATCTCAGACGTTTTTCAGTGAAATGGAATAATAACGAATTCTCTCTTTCCATTCTGCCCAAAAAATGTACCGATTAAGATCATTTATGACTTTTGTTAACGACCAGTGATTAAATTAAGGTACAATTCAAAGGAAAAGAAAGGGAAAATAAAATAGGGAGGACTTAGCTCTGATAAGACAAGTACATAGGTCTGCACGATTTAAGTGCGGAGGAAGTTAGGATTTGGGGGATTATGCACAATGCATTATTGCAATCAGTTTTGTTAAAAACAAAACTGTTTATTGAACAATAAAACATTTTTACAGATAATTTGACTCAGAATAATTTGAAAAATAGCAGTAAAGACTTACAACCTCTTGATTATTAAACAAAGGCTTTGTGACTAACAAGCACAGGCGTTTTAAACAAAGGGTAGGATTAACATACGCAAAATGCAAATACATCGCATGGCAATTGGTTTCTATATTTCACAAATGATATAGCATTACATTACAGTTGGAAGGCAAAGGATTGATTTTAAAAGTAGAATTATAATTAATTATTATTTCTTACATTAAATACTCAAAACAATACAGACAAGAAGATCTTTTTACAGCTTGAAATTTCATTTGTTACTATATACAGTAAGGTGCAAGTATTGTGCAAGGTAACGTCTCGAAAGAATAAAAGCTGGGTAATTATTAGGTGCCGTATAATAGCATGCTCAACAGAATAAGACGCGTACCTCATGTTTTGAGAAAAAAAAATAGCTTTTTTCATTTTAGAATCGCTGTAGATCAGCTATCAACCGTGATGCGTATTACTTCTACCCCATCTTTCTGTCGTCTCTGTGTGCGTTTTGTTGGTAGCGTTATCCGGTAGCATTTTCAGATGTGCAGGTATTCTAATCTATTCATCACATTGTCAGACGCGGAGTTGGGGGGGGGGGAACCCTCTCGGAGCCACATTACAATTAACACCATACACTAACCCAGTTATGAAGTTATAACTCCCCAATATTAGCAATGGCCACATGGTGCAAGGGAGCCTATGGCTTATGCTGCAATATGAGAGATGCCAGACAGTGGGCGATAGTAAAAACCCCTTTTTAGGGGGTTTAGAGCTGCAGCTCAGACTACGGGTAAATTTAACAAAAACGATGTCATTTCACCTACTTCGGTGATTTACTACTAAATAAATGATGCTTTGCCCTAACTTGTTCGTTTAGTAAATTTGCCCGTAGTCTGAGGCTTTCAGCTCTAAACCTCTTTTTAGTCTTTACTATCGCACACTGTCTGGCATCTCTCACATTGTGGAGTTATACTTCATAAATGGGTTGGACATGTTAGTCACTTCCCTAAAAGGCGCCACCACGACCGAAGTCCATGTGCACTAATTTCATTCACTAAAATTTATTACTACCGAAGATTACTTATGAATATAAAACAATATATATATATATATATATAAATAAAACAAATACAATAAAAGGGGGTAAATATAATAAATATGTAAAAATATACGTATGTATATTCAATATTTACATTTAATTCATACGGTAGAATGAATTATATTTACAATAATTATTAAGTTTTGAATAATTAAATCACAATCTAAACAACGATATTAAAATATTAAATAAAACTGAAGAAGTGCGTAGCATGACCAGCAAAGAAGAGCCACGGCAGTTTAACCTGAAGGAGATGATAGTGCAAACGCCGTCCAAAGCGTTCAGTTTCCATCAGATCTCGCGGAGATATGTCGTGTGTAGATAGAATTCCGGCTCTTCTTTTAAAAACCTTATTTATAAACTCTAAAAACAATTTAAATAAAATTTTATCTAAAAATAATTCTGGAAGAAAGCCATCATTTAATACAAAAGTACTTCTTTCTAATTCAAATCTAATATCCAAATAATTATAACAGTTGAGGGCATCGTGAAGACCAGTCTCCACCGCTCCGCACAGCACTCACACAGACCAGGCGGAACCAAGCCAAACTAGTTCGGCCTGGACCTCAAGCCATGCCCGTAAGGAGAAAGCACGCATTCAAACCAAACTGAAGCCAGGGCCGCAATTTAAAATTTACTGTCGAGACGGAGGGCAGAAATACAAACATCTCTCTGCTATTCTCAGAACAGTTCTATCTGTCTTGCCAGATATTCATGAGTTCATCATTTATTCTCTGCCTCTCAGCAACTATCTGATGCAAATTGAACGCGGCCCCACCACCGGGTTCATAACTGTTTTTTTTTTTTTTTTTTTAGGGTCATTGCTTGCAACCTGTTTTATGCTGCACCAGCCAAAAAAAAAAAAAAAAAAAAACCGAATAAAACAATGATAAAAAAATAAAATAAATAATAATAATTAATAAAAGAAAAGGAAATTAAACCTATCATCCTATGCGCTTCCCTCACCCGAAGGTACTATCCATATGACCTTTGAATTTCCCCAAACTGTCAGCCTCTACCACCCATGTAGGCAACTTATTTCAGTAATTTATAACTCGCTGGCTAAAATAAAACTTCCTGCAGTCCAATCTAAACATTTCCCCCCGTAACTTGAATTTATGTCCCCTAGTTCTAGCATCATTTATAATCTTGAAAATTTCGTCCTCATTCATTTTACTGATGCCTCTCAGAGCCTTAAACACCTCAATCAAATTTCCTCTAAGGTGTCTAGTTTCCAAACTCTACAACCCACATATTCGAAGTCTTTCTTCATAAGGACGCCCTTTTGCCGATCTTACCAGGCGACTTACCCGTCTTTGCACCCTTTCAAGAAGCTCGATGTCTTTCTTTAGGTGCGGTCTCCATACTTGAACACAGTATTCCAAGTGTGGTCTAACAAAAGCCACATATAATGGGATTATCACGTCCCTATCTCTACTTGCAAAAGTTCGATAGATCATCGATAGGACACCATGGGCCTTCCTTGCAACCTGTTTACAATGCTCAGAGAATTTCATGTCTGACCGTATCGTAACACCCAAGTACCTTTCCTCCAGTACTGGGTTAGTTGAACTCCACCAAGTGAATACGTTATTTTGGGATTACTGTTTCCCAGGTGTAATACCTTACACTTTGCTGGATTAAAGCATAGCTGAGATTTTTCTGACCATTCCTGAAGTCTATCTAGGTCTCTCTGAAGAAGCTCAGCTTGACAGTGATCATTAACTACTCTACAAATTTAACATCATCTGCAAATTTAGACATTACGCCCTCTATCCCTTTATCGATGTCGTTTATGAAAATTAAAAATAATAGTGGTCCTAATACTGATCCTTGGGAACCCTACTTCTTACGTCAACCCAATCTGAGGAACAGCCATTTATCACAACCCTCTGCCTCCTGCCCTGAAGCCATCCTTCTATCCATCTAAGGATTTTCCCAGTGATTCCAACCTGTTCCAGCTTATAAAGCAACCGCTCATGTGGGACTGAGTCAAAAGTTTTGCTGAAATCTAAATAAACAATGTCGAAATTATTCCCTAAATCCAGCTCGTGAGTGACCCTTTCAAAATAGAGAACCAGATTTGTTAAACATGATTTTCCTTTTACAAAACCATGTTGAGTATCCTTGAGAATTTCAATTCGATCCAAATGATCCTGAATTCCACCCTTGATCATTGCCTCCATGATTTTCCCTACCACTGAAGTTAGACTGACAGGTCGATAATTTCCTACTTCACTCTTAGAGCCACCCTTATGTATGGGAGATACATTGGCACTTTTCCAATCCAACGGAATCTTCCCAGAGTCTAGTGATACTCGAATAATTAGCCTCAATGGTTCAATGCACTCACTTGCCGCCTCCCTTAACTCCAGGAGCCTTACTGGCCTGTAGGCTCGAAAGTTTTTTCATTAAATAATCTCGCGAAATTTCAATATCATTAATTACATATTTTTAAACTTCGCTCCCACGATTTCCCATTGCCACAAAAGGTTTTTCATTTGTAAATATCGATGCAAAATAACTGTTGAGTTCATCTGCAAGGGCAGCTGGTGTATTTAATACTGTCCCCTTTCCCTTACGTAAAGGTCCGATCTGGTTTGTCCTGCTCTTCTTGGCATTTATATAAGTGAAGCCGTCCTTATCTCCCCTCTTTGCTCTGTTTGCTAGTGATTTCTCATAAACTGCCTTTGCTGTCGAACCGTTTCTGTGGCTCTATTACAGATCATCTTGTAGCTGTCATAGGCTTCAGTACTTTTTTATTTCTCCGTGACCTTTCCATGCCACCTTTTTCTGCTTAAATAATGTGGCAACATCACTATTCATCCAACTTGGAACCCTCCTCGTGGAGTATTACATCTAACCGTTTTTGTATATGGCTGTAAATTGAGTGTGTTCTATGGTCGATTTGTCTGTTTTGCTGGACAAAAAACCCCAGTTTCTGGGGGGGGGGGGACCTTGCGATCTACGCCTGAGACCGACTAACTTAACCACGGAGTGAAAAAAGTCCATTAAAGCGTCATCGACGGGATTCGAACCCGGGCTTTTTCCACGCGGTGTGGGGAGGCCGATAACACTGTGCTGCCGCGGAGGCTCATAACTGGGTTGTCACTCATTGTATCACTAGGATACCTACCCTCTCACTGATGAGAAGCCAACAAGTTTCGAAACGTTGCCGTCTGGGTGGTATCCGCCGAGAATAAGTAACGTTAGTCTTTTCTACTGGCGAAGCGTTGCTTATTCCACGTAGTGCAATATCATGACAACTTGTGAAGGCATTCACAATATGAAATGTAAAAAAGCGATGCCATTTCACCGACTTCAGTGATTTACTACGAACAAAAATGATGCTTTGCACTAACTTGTTCGTCTAGTAAATTTCCCAGTAGTCTGAGGCTTTCTGCCCTAAACCCCTTATTAGTCTTCCTTCTACTGTTAATATAAGCGTAGAAGTGGTTGCTGTTTTTCTTTGCATTCTTTGCCAGGGACTTTTCATAATCTGCCTTAGCTTGCCTAACCTCCTTTGTAACTTTATTCCAGATTCCGTTATTTTTCCTGGAACAGACGTTAAGCTGATAGGTCTGTAATTACTATGTTGTCTTTTAATTCACCTTTATGAATTGGGAATATATTCGCACTTCTCTAGTCCATAAGCATCTTCCCTAAATCCAAGGATGTTTTCATAATTATGGCTAAGGGTTTGCTTACCTCTTTTGCTGCCTCCCTTAATATAATTGTATAAATTCCATCCGCCCCAGGTGCCTTTTTATGTCCATTCTCAGAAACAGGGTATGTCTGCCCCGGGCAAAAGTAGATGACGTTGCAGAGCCGATTTCATCTTTCAAGGGCAGATATCATTTTTTAAAAGGCGATCTTGCTGTACACGTTGGCACTAATGATATTAAGAGGAAGAGATCTGAGGACTCATTTAATCAGTACAGGGTAATGTTCGCAAAAAGTCGCGAGTTTGAATTGAACTTGAAAGTGTCTACAATTCTGACCAGGCACGAAAGGAGGGAATATGCGTTTAACGCTTGTCAATTAATAATTAATTCGGCCTTGGAGAGAATGTGCAAGGGTCATGGGGTTGAATTTTTCTTAGCATGGTCTGTGATTTTTAACGGGAGAAACTGTTTTTGCAGGGATGGGATACACTTGAATAGAAAAGAAGTGCAAGAATATTTGCTGATGCTATCGAATCAGTGATAGGTGGGTCGGAAAACTGCTAGCTTGGGGGGGAATACAGAGACTAGTAGTTTAACTAGAGCCACAGGCAGAGGTGAAGTGATTCTTGCATCGCTACTGTTGGTACATGCAGCAGCCTGGAAAGCAAGGTGTCTCGGATTTCAGGCCCTGCTGTGGGTCATCATGGAACAAATGAATACATGGGCTGTATTATAGGGTAACTAAGAGTAAGAAAACGTGCATGTATATTTGCATGTACACTAATGTCAGGAGCACTGTAAATAAATTTTATGACTTTGAAGAACTAATTAAGTCGTCGAATGCAGGCATTGTAGGAATAGCGGCGACGTGATGTCACTCAGACATAGGTAATGCGGAATTTGATTATGGGGAATACAATGTGTACAGGAAGGACAGACAGGACAGGAGAGGTGGAGGGGTTATGCTAGGTTATGTTAGTTAGGAAGTATATTAAATCTAAGTCACTGCATCCAGTTGCCTGGGTGACGAGTGCAATATTGAGTCAGTTTGGTGAGATATAAGCACTGGGAAAACCAAATTGAGAGTAGGAGTGTGTTGTTGGCCTAATGACTATGATGTACCACACAGCTATACAGGGAAATAGAGTGGACCAACAAATCAGAATATCTCATAATGGGTGATTTTAACTTTCCAGATGTTAACTGGTATTAATTAGTATTTGTGAATTGGTCACTCACACACTAGCAAGACTTTTGTGGATTTCTTGGATGACCGTTTTCTACAGTGTGTAAGAAGGTGATAAGTGAATAAAACGAGCACAAACATTACAATTTAAAAAAACACAGCACTATTCGCCAAGGTAACAGACAGGCTCGTTACATAAATGTCTCCAAGGGATATCTAAACGTTAAAATACCAAAAAATACCTTTGATGCTTTGGGCTAAAGTCATCTTTAACGATGAAAAACATTTTGGCAAACCATAAGCTAAGCTCTTCTAGATCTTAGAGAATCACATTTCGTACTTCACACGTTCTATATCACACGAAGATCTTTATTAAAGTGATATATATCGACTACCAAATAGGACTATGATTGGTCCCGATGCGTTTTCTCTGGTTATGATTAAAATTGATACCCCTACATTCTCGATTTCTTTGTTTGTTGTTGGGTTTTAGGCGCATCAGCGACATAGACCATATTGTCGCGGTATATATTTCCTATAAATTACCTGTGTTTTGTGTTCGTAATATCCTTGCTTATAGCCACCCATCACCAACGACGCCTAATATTTGAATCTGAACATTGTCACTGAACCATTGACGGATGAAAAAAAAAAGTTGCCTTTCCGATAAATCACATTTCTTGCCATGCCATCTGGACGATAGATGGAGGATACAGTGACAGACTGCGTAAAAGAATCACTCCGATGTCCTGGTCCAGCAGAAACAGGTAGGCAGGTGACTGCAGTGTTTTGGTATGAGGAATATTATTTTGAGAATCTCTTGGAGCCCTCATACTCCTAGACTTTGAATGCTAAAAACTATCTATCCATTATTTGAATGCACTTTGAATGCTAAAAACTATCTATCCATTGTGGCTGATTGAGTTCACTCCTTCATGGTAATTATCTTCCCCAATGGAAGAAATGTGTTCCGACAGGATAATGCGCCCTGTCACGTTGCCGGTGCTGTTAGAGAGTGGTTCGTCGAACACGAAAGTGACTTACAGGTGCTATCGTGAGCGCCGAATTCTCTGGATATCAATGGCATAGAACATTTATGGGATTATGTGGATTGACTGATCCGGCGTTTCGATTTTCCACCGCGGCCTATCGTAGATATACGTGACACAATCCTGGCGACATAGTACGAAATGCCTTCTTAGAGACCTTAAGAGTCAGTGCCTCGCCGTGTGGTGACAATATTATTAGGTAGGTGGTCATAATCTTTTGACGAGACAGTGTTTTTTTTTTCGATTTTAGCGAATAGTAAGCTTCAGCGGACAGGCCTTACCACCCTCCCCATATAGCCTGCTAAAGCCAGGTTTTACCGTTTTTTTTTATTACTATTTACACTGGTGTTCAAAGAACGTGCATCATCCTTTAAAATTGTAATTGTCGTCTGAATAACGCAAGTATATGGCAATATTTCTTATAGATTGCATCAGATAAGATTGACACGCGTAGGTGATGACGTATTATTGCATCAGCCGTTACTTTCAGCTATATAAGCACGCTCTGCAAGAGTTGCAGTCATTCCTTGCTTGTGTCAGGATGGCGAGTTACGTGCAGTTGACGCCACGAAGAAAGAGTGCTATTGTTGCTTTACTTGAGGGAGGATGTTCTTCCCGTCATATTGCTTATAGAGTGTCTTGTAATCAGTCGACAGTGAATAGATTTATTTCCAAACTCAAGAATACTGGTTCTGCTGATAGGAAAAAAGGAACCGGACGCAAACGAGTCTCTACGCCAAAAACAGGACTGCGTTTTGAAGCGCTTATGCCTTAAAAATCGAAAAGCTTCTTCGTCTGAGCTGAAAAGAGAATGGGAAAAACATACAGGAGTGGTAGCAAGTGCAGTAACAGTCAGAAGACGCCTCTTCAAAAATGGACTTGACCCGTCGTCCTAAGAAGAAGCCCCCCTCGCACAAAAAATGGAAAAGGCCCGATTAATTTGGTATAAGGAGCGTGTAAAATGGACTCCCGAACAGTGTAAGTCAGTTATTTTCTGGGATGAGAAGAAATTCAACCTGCATGGCTCTGATGGGAAACAAACGATTTGCCGTAGACGTGATGAAGAATTCCATCCAGACTGTATGGTGTCTACAGTGAAATTTCCTACCAGCCTAATGATATGGGGGTGCATTTCGTATCGCGGAGTCACCTGCAGTTTATAAAAGGTTCCATAAATGCCAATGGGTACCTGGCTATATTGGAAGGCAAATTGCTGCCAACCATTACAGACCATTTCAACCTGCCAAGTAACTGCATCTTTCAGGACAACTCTGCTGTTGTTTGTTGTTGTTGTTTGGTTTTTTTTTAGGAGCATTAGCAACTAAGGCCATATTGCTCCGGGATATGCGGTGGTCAGTCCCTGACCTTTCCGCATCCTCCGTATTTGGTGGTAACGGGCTCGAACCCCGGGCTAATCAAGAAGCGTGTGCTGCGCACTGCTGCTCCTTCCCACCTGGCTACGGAGGCGCCACCGACAACTCTGCTCCTTGTCATCAGGCGAAAAGTGTAAGTAGGCACTTCTGTAGTTACTTTAGCTTCATTTCTGCATTAGAGGTTCGACAGTAATGTGTTTACATTTGTTTCAGGTGAAAAAATGGTTGGAAGAACGGTCCATTACAACTGTTAGCTGGCCAGGAAACAGCCTGGACCTGAATCCTATAGAGAACTGTTGGCATCGTGTGGAATCAGCAGTTGCTAGAAATAAACCAAAGACCCTTCGTGAACTTCAGGAAGCCATAATTCGTGTTTGGAACCACGAACTATCAGTTTATTATCTTCAGAAATTGATCTTGTCAATGCCTCGACGGTGTGCTGCTGTCATCAGAGCCAGAGACGGTTCAACTAAATATTAGTTTGCACCTGGTGAACTTTTCATTTTGTTTTCCATTTAAAATGATAAACTGAAGCAAACTGAGGGCTTCTGATAATATTTCGGGCATAATTGTCGTGTTTACCAAAACTGTTGTATAAAGGTTGCAAATGCTCATTTTGGAATATTTTGAGAGGACTGTCAAATATTACTTAGCTTTTCCTTAACTATTAATAAATATCTTTTTTTTTTTATATTTCTATTTGTGATGCTAGTGATTAATGTAACATACCATCGCAAAAAAAAGGGTTAGAAATGTAAAATTCCTAGGTAATGCACTTTCTTTGAACATCTGCGTATATGGAGGAAGTCCGTGACCTAGTGGTAACATGACGGTACTGACATTTCCTATATATATTTTGATATTAATTAGATGGTGATATTAGTAATCAGTATTCAACATTACCTTTCTTTTCAAGCAAAACCTCCTCTTCTTCAATTTAGCAAAGAAAAAGCAGCATGACAAAGAAATAGAAAACATGGATAAATGCAGCTATCAATTTTACTCTGTTTTAACTTTAGATCATATTGCTGTTATCCAAGCAAAAGTAATGTTTTTATCTTACCAGGGTTGATGAGCATTATCAGGTAGTTATCAATCTATAGGAAAAACTGCAGGACTGTATATTAATCTACTAGGAATAAAAAAAAAAAAAACTAGGAATAATATTGCTTAAAAATGTATTGCAAAATGATATTCATTTGATGTCATTACATTTGTGCAAGCAATGAATTTTACTCCTTGAAATACAGTTTCTTGTCGAGTATTTTTAACTATAGCTTAAATAGTTTTATTACTCAATTAGGAATCTTTAGATCGCGACACTTTTCCTACTGAGTGTCAATGATATTTTTCCCAAAATCATTTCCAACGTTAGTGATTTCTATAATGTTTTCATAAAATCACGATAGGGAGAAAAATAATTCAATGTCAGATTTATACTTGTTAAATAAGAAAATAGTGTACCAAAATTTACAAAGTGCATTTAGCATTACACCTACCGATAACTTGGAAAACAAACAAACATATTTCTATGATTTGGACTGCCTCCATCCGCCATTGCGTGGAAAATAAGTGAGTTCCATCGTCGGTTGAAGTTGACAGGACCTAGAAGAATTTTTCAGAGCTGATCTCGCACTGCAGATGAATAGTTTAGCACTTTCGGGGGTTGCATGTTAGCCTCTCCGGAATTCGATTTTTTTTTTTTTTCATTCTTCAAAAGATAAATCGACCAGAGAATGTATGCAATTTATAACACGATATATTGACGTCGCGTGACCCCAGGTGTCTCTATGCTTATTCTGAACAATTACAACGTTAATTTTGTGTTAAAACCAGCTTACAATTATAGGCTAACTGCTAGCCAGTTCAGTTATTTTGTAGTATTAATATTGGCCATATCGTGCAAGGAAGCCCGAGGCTTTTTTCTGCACCAGTAAAAAAATAATAATAATAAATAAATAAATAATATAAAATATAAAATAAAAATTTAAAAAATATCCTACCTATTTGACTCCTCCTCGGGAGCTACCTGTCTAGTTCACTTTTGAATCTCCCAAACTGTCGGCCTCCACCACCCATGGAGGTAGCTTATTCTAGCAATCACCAACTCTCTGGCTAAAAGAAAACGTTCTTTTAGCTACCGAATAACTGACTAAAATAATAGTGACCTGATCTAGCTGGAAATCTCTCGTCAAGAGTTCTCACCAACAATTTGAAAAGGTATTGACTATTTCTTAATTCAGTCCCATGAGCCTAATTTTCTTTTCATAAAGCAATATCAGTTTCGTCTCGCCTCAGGAAGCCGTACAACGAATTCTTAACGGCTTCATTACGGTATTAATATATTCCTTGTTCCATGGGTGGAAAAGGAACTAACGAACTTGCTGCCTTTGCAATTCTGATCTTAACTTTCTGAAAACAAATTACATATTACTTCACTTTAGTTTCCCTGTCAAGGTTTTACTTATGACATTATTTCAGCCAAGTTTGCATTCAGTTTTGTCATCTCTTTCTATTCGATCTCTTGACGTTCTTCTGAGGATGTTTTATTGTCTAGCAACAGCAACACTGGTAATCCTAAAGGTATGTATACCTATTTTCCACAGGGAGAATTATCTTTATTGAGAGCTTTGGTTCATTCTCTAATATAAGCTGCCGTTGTCTGTACACTGTTAGTAAGTTTATGATGTGAATTCCGTATACAGTTTAAGCTTGTCTATAGATTATTTTCTGATCAGTTTACCAATAAATTACTAATTTACTACTTAATTCTGCTGGTTTACATTGAATTTACAATAAAGTGTCTGTTCCAAAAAAGAAATTCTAGCCCATAGTTTTGTATAGTGGCTAAGTATAATGAAAATGGCGACGTGAAGCCGATGGACACTTTCTGATGGATCTTCAGCATTTATGAAGAAACATCGATAACTGAAAGGGGTTTAATAGTGTCTCTTATAACTTCGTAAATGTTTAGCCCGTTCATCGTAAATGTTTAGCCCGTTCATACTTCGTTGTATTGCTAAATCTAACTGCTGTGCATTAATAATGAACGTCGGAAAGTAGTATTAAGCGTGATGTACGTATGTAAGAGTGGAGTGGTGGGAATTCTAGCAACTAATATGTCATTCTGCGAATATGTGTTGAAATTATTAAGAACACATTCTAATCAAATATCAACAAAAATACTGGTAAATTAATTAAAATTTCTGTAAAACAGTGACATTCAAGAGAGAGAGAGAGAGTAATATAGAAAGGAATTACAGAGGAACGGATGGAATGGGCAGCATCATTATGCACATAAGAGATAAAAGTAAATAGCCAAATCTCCTTCCAAATCATTTTAGTGAACCTAAGATAGCGAGTACTTAAAATTGCTGAAATAAACGACTGTGAAACGAAACATTTCCTTAAATGTTTAAGGTTAATTCTGATTTTTCGGAAATTCAGGAGAGATCAGACACAAATTAAGCTGATGTTCCACAAGAGCACTAAAGAAAACTATTTAAATGAAGATTTATATAGGAAATATACTCAACGTTTCGAATCTACGTGGTTTACTTAATTACTTTACATAATTACTATGTTGGCTCAATCGTACAGCTTACACTGTAAACTTGTTTAGAAATATCTGGACTCGAATCTGTCGGAGACTGGAAGAAGTCATATAGACCTCTTCAGTCGGGCCTGTAGCCGATCTCAAGCTGAAAGTTTTCCCCATGAGCTAATTTCTAGTTTTACAGTTCACCCAACGTGAAAATCGGCCCAACGTGCAATTTCTTCACTCTAACTAGGTAATCAGATTCATCAAGGCTAGATATATATAACTCATTTGCAATAAAGATTTATTATAAAAAGGATGAAGTCCTCGATAAAAGCTTTGATTTCTCATGTTAGGATTTTATCGCAATTTTTTCTGATGTTGCAGTAAAAATAAACAGCACTTCCTATGGTGCTGGTGTGTGTGTGTGTAAGGCACCAAAGCAACTAAGGATATGAGGTATCAGTATGGTGTGTCTGTAATTGCATATATTCTTTGGTCTGTTTGCTGGAAGAAAAACCCGAATTTCCAGGAGGAAAAAAATGCAACTCTCTCCTGAGACCGACTAACCCGGCCATTTTGTGAAAAAACAAAAACACGATTAAAATTCCTTTTGTCATTGATGAGATTCGAACTCGGGCGTTTTCTGCCCGGCATGGGGGAACGGCGATTATAATCATTGCACTACCCACGGGGTCGTAAAGTTATGCACCTGGGGAACAGGGAATTACTTATAAGCTAGAGGAAGAGGAGTTAAAAGTGGTTCTATACGAAAAATACTTAGGGGCTATGGTAGAATCAGATATGAAATTTACCATGCAGTATAAAGACTAGGAAAGCACATGGTGTCCAGTCTACGATAAGAGAAGAGGAGCACTTAAAAAAGTTACCTACCTCGGTAACAGCCTAATTTTTAAAATTAGACTAAAAAATATATTAATATATTATTATTGATATATAATTGAGTGCAATATATAGCAATAAATATCATTTATCTGGGCAAGAGGAAAAACCTAAAAAATCGAAACCTTTGTTTTAGTTTCTGAAAAAGCCATTTACAGCTTACTTCAGATCATAATCACTTGAAAATCGATATCCACGAAGGTGTTTCTGCAGATTTATGAAGCGGAAATAATTACTAGAGGCCAGGCATCGAATATAGGAAGGGTGGTCTAACTCTTGGAATCCACAATATTTCAGATCAGCAATTGCTAAAGTAATTTCTAATCTGAGATTTGTGTACAGACAAACGCATTGTAATGAAGACGCCAGACACCTACTGTCAATTTCTCACTTCTCTGTTCCTTATAACCCCTCTTACATTTTTTAGAACAGCAGCATAGGTATCTCTGTTTATTGTTTTTCTTATGTGGTATATAGGGGCTATGGTAGAATATAGGCTATAAAATAATTCCTTCCATATTCCAAAAATGGTGGCTAAGATCTTCCTCCAGAAGGTTCAGTTCTGAATTTTTTGAGTGGCTACTCATGGGGGTTTCCATTTCATTTCATGGTTGCCCTCATGGGTAGCACAGTTGGTAGAATCGCCATTCTCCCCACACTGGGTGTAAAAGACCTGAGTTCGAGTCCCGTTGATGACGTGAGGAATTTTTATGGTTTTTTCCACGACGTGGCTGAGTTAGTCGGTCTCAGGCGAGGATAGCATGGTTTTTTCTCCTGGAAAGTCGGATTTTCCTTCCAGAAAACAGATAATCGACCACAGAACACACGCAATTTACAGACAGTATACACGGAGCAATATAGCCTTAGTTGCTGATACTTCTAAAACCCTAATACAACAATAATCCATTGCATGGACTCTTGTTTTGTTCCCGATCTCATTGATAAATATCCACGTTTCGTAACCAGTTACAATTTCTGTAAGAGAGACTCTTTTGGATCTGTATTATGCACCTGTAAATTTTCGTCAGAGATTTTTGAGTCCTGTACTGTTCCTGAAGATGTGTAAGCATTTTTGCCACCCATCAAGGACCTATACCCTCATTCATGAAAAAATTAGACATATTCTTAGAAATACTGTACCATTATTCAATATCTAGTAGGGCTACCATTTGCCCAAATTACAGCCCGTACAAGTCGTAACACGGATTCCACCAAGTATCTGAAGGAGGCTGGCTCCAAATTCCATCAGGATATTTGTCTGCTGTTATATTGTGGTTGGTATAGAACTACCAAACCCTACTGCCCTTTCCATTCAGATACAAATTTTGCACAGTGCATATCTGCGTTGTTGTCTTGAAAGAATCTATCGCTATCCGATAAAAATGACGCATTTCAGGGTAAAGCTGATCAGAGAAGATATAAGGATTTTTATTATTATTATTTATTGAGTAAAGCGGTTTCTAGCCTAAAAATCCGGCAAATCCGCCATACATATAGACATGGTACAGTATACAATATTCTTATATACATGAGAAATTGTATATTTATTCACGACCTTATAACGATATGAGCTTATCAGCGTATCCGTACCAACATAACAGACCCCATACTATGATACCAATTCCAACCTCTTGATTGGTGGGCACGAGATAGTCTGATTGCACGCCTCATGAGATTTACATCACACTTTCACTGCAAAATAGTGTAACTTGAGACTCGTCCGACCGCATGATCTTTTTCTACTGTTTCACACTGCGGTCTTGGTGTTGGCGGCACCACTCAAGTGGAACATTTCAATTTTTTACAGAAAGAAGCGACTTTCTTATAGGCATATGACTACCAAATTCCAGAAACTAATTTTCACTGCATAGTTAAGTTTGAAATGGGTCTTTCTTTGCCTAATTTTTTTTTAATCATTTGCTGCACCCTGGACCTTTATTCTGATGCACAAATCGCTTTAAATTCCTGCGGTCTAGTTCTTGGAATACCGACTTTCTGCCACATTTCTTTCTTTTAGAGGTGTACTCTCCTTTCGTGGTCCACTCATTGTACACTTTTGAGATGGTCACATTAGACACAGCAGCGATTTTCTTTGTTTTCTCAGTTGTGGCTCCCATTAAACATGCTCCAACAATAACACCTTTCTGAAAATCGGAAAGAGCACCTGTCTTCCCCATCCGGATCGACTAAGAGGCCCCAAGAAAGTGTACATACTATGTGACAACTTACCTTTGCATACTATATGTGTAATTATCTGTTAACGCCAATTGTAAAAGGTTTCTAATTTTTAATAACAGATTTCAAGAAAGTGACATGGTTGATTGTCCAAATATGAAGATCAGTTTATTATATATTCTTAGGGTAAAAATATTGCTGCTATGTTTTCTTTAAAAAAAAAGTCATCCTTACCTTCCTCTAATTTTGGATCACCGAGTTCCACATAAAACATAGCATCACGTTCGTAGCTCTCATTATCTATGATATGTAGTCGAATCTCCTTTCTGAAAAAAAAACAAAATAAAAACACATCATTGAAGGACATTATATAAGTCCAACGTCTAAGATTATTTAAACATAATATATAATACGTTATTAAGTTTGTTTTCAATAAATGCTACCAAACAATTAGCACTCAATGTGGTCACACCTACTTTAATTGACAACATTGTCAACTAATTACTGTTCCCATGAAATTCAAAATGTGACGTTTTAGTTAATAAATAATTCAGCATTCATTAAGCATGGAGAATTTGTGACAATAGGGACAGGTTCTTGTAAAAGTAGGTCGCAGCAAACAATTAGTGAATATTGCATGAGCATTAAAGACCTTAGGCGGGTTGGTGGTAAAAAGCAGAATCCTCTGAGCGCTGTACTTAGTCAGCAGGGATCATAATGTTTCTGATGTGCATCTTCTAGTGTTTCATTTAATGAAAACACCACTTTAAGGAATAATTAAGTCGAAGTAGCTACTTTTGATAATGGACTTTCTCTTGTACAATTTTGCTTAAGCAGCAATCATTGTTTTTTCCCTACTTTGTTTCAGTTTGAACATATCATCTCATATAAATGGAATTGGCTTAAGGGTTGCGATATCATAATGAGGATCTTCCTAGTACCTGGAACGGCAAATGTTCTTGAAAACATTTCTAAATGCATTAACATCGTTGTTGTAGTGTGTGAGCAGTTGAGGCCTCTAAATTTTATATTTCGATTCTTCTTTTTATGTATTTAAGGCAGGAGGAATTGGTTGGGTTGTTAGATTCACTTGTTCTTAATTATTTAAGTTTGAAAAATTCTCTGATCTTAAAGTTTTGTATAATGAGATTGTTATGCTTTTCAAAGGACACTAATCGGATTTAAAATTAGTTTCAGGGGAGCTTAAAATGTTCTACTAGTCCTATATTGATAACCAAACTTCGAAAATGGTCATATGGTTCTGTTTATACTCCGACACGATCACTAAGTCATAGGAGTATACAGTTAATCATTTTAACAATGAATATTTATATAATCTGTAATTGTATTTGCGAGTTCGCAGTATAAACAGAATAAAACATTACACTTGGAAATCATATAAATGTCCACTTAGCAAGTAGATCTGGTTTCAGACGCAATAAGGTGTCTGATTGTAGTCTAAAACCAATATCTAGTATTTCAGAAACCTGCAATGCTTAAGAACACTTATTCGCAAGCAGTTCCTTGGCTTCAGTTGCTGTGAAACTTTGCTTGCTAGTTTAACTTATCTAATATGCAGGGTTTTTCTTATGCAGGGTTTCCATAAGAGAATGCCAGTATTTAAATTTAGTTATCCTTATTTCATACATTACTGACATTAATTATAACCCGAAGACCTCTAGTTACTGTCCCTTACTAATCAAATATTTAAAATAGCAAGATCTTCTTTTTAACATTAGATATATACAGTTACTTAAACAAGAAACTTCTCCTTATTCAGTTTCTTGTGCTCATATCCTATGGCTGTTACGTCGCAATTAGTTGCAGGATGGTGACTATTCTAAGGATCACAGACAAATTTTGAGTCTGTGATCACTACATCTCGTATTTGGTACATACAGCATTAGGCTGAAAACACATAACGCCAAATGTATAAAGCGGTGGTAATACCACCGCTTGATACACTTCATAAACGTAAATAAGCAGGACGGCCAGGAACCTCTAAGGAAATCGTTGACCACATTCTTGAAACATCTTTTTTGCAGTCCCAAGAAATCAAGTGAAAGTTTAGAATTACTTGTGAAAGTATAGAGGTAATTTTTGCAAGGTTCACTATTTCTGAAATACTGCTATAAAAATGTCATGCAAGCCTTATAATTTGCAGATTGTTCAACATATCTGAAGCTGACAATCTAGCTTTGAATTTACTGCATCACTGCATGTAAAGATGATGACTGTGTGAGCAACGGAATTTCACTTGCCAAGGAAAACGGGCACAACTTTCAAATTTGGAATTGTAGTCAATCTTAGGAATAACTAGAACGTGAAGGAGATATTCCTAAGGAAAATATATAGCGCGGTTTAGAAGTTTTAACATTAGTATGGGTATTAAAATAACACAGCGATGAAAGTAAGCGAACTTATTCTGTATATGCCAAAAAAAAAAAAAAACTTCATGTTATTTCCATAAAATAAATGCCTATCTAGTTTTCCTTGAATTTTAACAAACTCTCCTCCTCAGTCACACGGTTGCAAACAACTTATTGCAACATTCCACAAAACGCTGCCCGAGGTTAAATTTCATACGATCAAATCCACTATTACTCTCTAAGATTTTATAGTTGTGCTTTCTGGTTCTTGCCTCACTCACCAGTGAGAATATTCCTCTCTCATTCATCTTAGTAATCCCCTCAACGCCTTCACTTTAGTCAAATTTCCGCACCGCAAGGTGTCTAGATGCTAAACTCTGCAGACCACACCTTCTAAGCCGGTGTTTCCCAACGTGGGTCCCACGCCCCACATGGGGGAAATTTGATTGTTCAGGGGGGCAATTCAAAAATTGCTCGTCTAGAGTTTAAAACAACCGCCTACTATGACTTAACTTGTACAAAAGAAGAATTGTTGGTAAAGTCTCTGTTTATTGCTCATACTGCAACTGTCAATCGTACTCTTGAGGCTAGTTATGAAATTTCTTTACTCATTGCTAAATCTGGGAAAAATCATACTATAGGAGAAAATTTAATCAAACTATCAATATCAGCATTTCTTAAAACAGTTCTGGAAAAAGATGACAAAGACGTGAAAGCTAAGCCACTCAATAACAATACTGTTAGCGGAAGAATAGATGAAATGAGTGAAGATATTGAAATACAACTTGTTGGAAAGCTGAAAACAAGAAAATTCTCAGTGCAAATGGATGACTCAACTTTGAGGGACAGTGAAGCCGTACTGATAACTTATGTAAGATATATTGATAAAGGTAATTTTGCTGAAGAAATGTTATTCTGTAAATCGTTAGAGAGCACCATTACCTCCAAAGATATATATAATAAGTTAAAAAATTACTTAGATGACAATAATATATCAATGAAAAATATAACATCTTGCGCTGCAGATGGTGCTCCTAATAATTTAAATTCTACACAGTGGGACCAACTGATGATGTTACCAACAGCAAATTCAAAATGGGAAGCATTCAAAGAACTTATCTTGGAAGCTACTAGGCTTTACATACCAATTAAGAAATATTGTTCAAGGTTTAGGCCTAAGTGGATGTCAGATGAACTAATGAGACATATGGCAGAGAAGAAAAATGCATGGGATACTTACAAATTAACACATGACACAGAAGCCTATGATAGATACAAGTTGATATGCAACCAAGTTACAAAGGAGGTTAGGCAGGCGAAGGCAGATTACGAGAAATCCTTGGCAAGGGATGCAAAGAAAAACAGCAAAGAGTTCTTTACTTATGTAAACTCTAGAAGGAAGGGGATGAATCAGATTGGTCCACTTGATATTGATGGGTCAACTGTTGGTGATCCTGCTCAGGCAGCTAACAAACTAAATGAATATTTTGCATCGACATTCACACATGAGGAGTTATTCAGCGAGGGGAATGCCAGAGGTGTATTCGACTCTAGCAGTAAGCTACAGAATCTTGAAATAACTGGGAGTAAAGTGGAGGAGAAACTGTTGAAGATAAACACAAGAACGGCACCCGGGGTGGATGGGATCTATCCAGTTATATTAAAGGAGGCAGCAAAGGAAGTATGCAAACCCTTAGCCATAATTATGAGAGCTTCCTTGGACTCAGGGGAGGTACCCATAGACTGGAAATGTGCAAATGTGACCCCAATTCACAAAGGAGGATCAAAGACTGATACAAGTAATTATAGACCTGTGAGCTTAACTTCTGTTCCAGGAAAATTAATGGAGGCACTGGTTAAAGAAGCACTGCAGGATCATTTAGACAAGACTTCAGTTATAGCTCGGACACAGCATGGTTTGTTAAGGGGAAGTCTTGCCTGACCAATTTGATTGGATACTATGATGCAGTCACAAAATAACTGGATGCAGGGAATAGCTTTGATATTATATACTTGGATCTTAGAAAGGCTTTTGATACTGTTGCACATGGAAGACTGCTACACAAATTGGAGCAGTGTGACATTGGAGGCAAATTGCTGCTATGGATAAAGGGATGGTTGAGTGGCAGAAGACAGAGAGTGGTAAACAATGGACACTGCTCATCGTGGACTAATGTTATTAGTGGAGTCCCTCAGGGCTCAGTGTTGGGTCCATTATTGTTTTCTGTATTTATAAATGATATTGATGATGGTATATCAAGCTTAATGTCCAAGTTTGCAGACGATACAAAGGTTGGCAGGGTTGTCAAGGACACTACTGACACTTGCTGCTGCAACAGGATCTGGAAAGGTTGAGCAGATGGGCTGAGAGGTGGCAAATGAAGTTTAACATTGACAAATGTAAAGTACTACACATGAGAAACAGCAACCCCAGAGCAACGTATCAACTCTGTGGTACTACACTGACAGTGGTAGAGAATGAAAGGGACTTGGGGGGGTGGTTGTGCAGGCAGATATGAAGTTCTCTGAGCAGTGCAGACGGGCTGCAAGAGTAGCTCATGGAGTATTGTCAATGATATACAGGAATTTTTCCAGCAGGGATAAGGAGGTGATTATTCCCTTGTATAAGGCAATGGTCAGGCCACACCTAGAGTACTGTATACAGGTCTGGAGGCCTCATTTCAAGAAGGATGTAGAGCTGCTGGAACGAGTACAGAGAAGGGCAACAAGATTGGGTGCTCTTACGAAGGGGTGCTCTTACGAAGAAAGGCTTAAATTTTGCAAATTACAGTGTCTGGAGACTAGGCACCAGCGAGGTGATCTGATAGAGGTGTATAAAGCCTTGAATGGTTTGAGCATGCTCAACGCTGATGGGATTCTTCCTCTAGCTCAGAATAATCACCTGAGAGGGCATAAATTCAAATTGAGGAAAGACAGATGTAGGATAGACGTGCGGAAATTTGCCTTTAGCCAGCGGGTGGTTGGTTGGTGGAACAGACTTCCAACCCTTGTCGTGGAGGTTGATAGCCTAAATAAGTTTAAGGCTCAGCTGGACAGGTATTTTGAACGAACAGAGGGGTGAAGTGGAAGTGGTTTTTTTTTTTTTTTTTGGCTGATGCTGCATAAGCTTGCTTTCTTGCATCAAATGCCTCTACTAATGCTAATGCTAATGCTAATATGATGGGCAAGAAAAATGGCTGCTTAAAATTGATGAAAGATGAGAATCCAGAAATGCTTCTTGTGCATTGTGTTATTCATAGGGAAAACTTGTGTCTCTTCAAGCTTTTTTGTGAAGAACAAAATGAAGACCATGTGAGACTTTTACTTCACACTGAAGTAAGGTGGCTCTCGAAAGGGAACTGCTTGAAAAGATTTATGGAACTATTTGATACTATTAGTGACTTTTTAAGTGACAAACCTAAAATGAAGCATCTGTTAACGGTCGATGGTAAAGCATTTGTGAGTTATTTAGCCGATATCTTTGAAAAACTAAATATATTAAACAAACAACTTCAAGGAACAAATAAAAGTCTCGTTGATGCAAAAGCGAAGACATTTGGTTTCATTACATTTATTAAATTATGTCAAAAATATATTTTTAAAAAAAATTTGAACAGTTTCGTTGTCTGCAAAAATGTGAAGTGACTGATACCGCTGTATTTGTTATTGTTGATCATCTGAAAATTCTGTCCGATGATTTAAAAGAAAGGTTTTTTGATTTAAAACAAATTGATTTTCCAACCTGGATGATGCAACCAATGTTAGTGGATTTGTCTGATGTATCAATGCAGTACCAAGAAGAATTCTCAGAAATGCAAAATGATGAGTCAGTTAAAACTTTATTCAATATAAAAGAAGCGATGGCATGGCTTTGTGATGAAACAGAAATTAAATACCCAAATTCAACCAACTTTGCAAGAGAGCTATTGTTACCGTTTCCATCTTCATATTTAGCTGAATGTGGATTTAGTGCCATAAATGATTTGTTACTAAAGAAAAGAAATCGACTGGATATCACAATGTCTATTATATGTTTTGAAAATTTACTTACTATTTTTTTATTAATAATTTCCTAATGATTTCTTCCTAAAATCTAAGTCTCGTGTCCTGAACAAATTGTAATTAGGCTTCATTTAGGGAATAATTCAATTTTTGAATATAAAAAATATGTATATCGGTGTTTCCCAATGTTACATAGGGGGCATCAGAATTTTAGAAAGAATTAGGTGGGTCATGGTAAAGAAAAGGTTGGGAAACACCGTTCTAAGCCAATCCTTAGGCTTATAGAGACAATGTTTAGCGCACTTTACCTAAGTTGTTGCTCTTTATACTTTTTCTAGAATTCTCTATCTTCCTTTGGATGTAACCTCCGCACCTAGATATATTATTTCAAGTGTAGTCTTCCATTGTCTAATAGAGTGGCACAGTGGTGTCCTTCTCTCCACTTGCAAAATTCCGATAAATAATAGATGAAACACCACAGACCTTCTTGCCGCCTGTGTTTACCGCACGTTGAATCTAATGCCTTTTTTATTCAAAGTAACTTTATTAAATCTATTTGTTAAATAAAGGCAAGCCAGAAATAAAGACAGACTTTTATTTTAGCGAAATACTTTCGAGCTAACTACACCATCTGAATAGAAACTACAAGGGGTGGTAGAGAAAAATTTATTTATTTTATTTTATTCAGTTGGAAATCATAATCTCACCACTGGACAGCAAAGTGCTAGTGGGGTTTACATTAGTGACAGTAAGTAATTACAGTAATGATTACAAGACTCAAGTGATAAATGATTAGCGTGTAACAATAATAAAATAGGAGGTGTATGGGAATAAACAAAATAAAAATAAAGCAAGAGTAAATTAGATCAAATTAATTCTATAAAATGAACAGAAATTGATTAATGCGATTAGTAGAAAAAGTCTGAGGTCCATTTTGAACTCATTATAAAAAGTGACCATTGGCACATCCCAGGAAGAAAACAGCATTCCGAATTGGCCCTGTCAGGCGACGACGTAGGGTTTTTGGTTTGTAGAGCAATCAACCATGGAAACTATCGTGCTGCGTTAGAATTGAACAACGGAAAAGGTTTCAGCCAGGATGTGTTTTCTGTATTTCTTTTCAAAACATACTTTACTTAGGTCTATTTCAAGGATGTTGCAGAAATTGATGGTATTGGAGGAGAACATGTATGAAATACATGTTAGGCTTTGAAGTGCGTTTCTGTTGATAGTATAGTTGTAATTTTGGCCTCTTCTTCTCTTCCTGCTGCATAGGATGTTGACAATGTCGGGGGCATCCAAAGTGCGTGTAAAAACAGCTGACTAAGGGTTATAATATTCCGTTTTACGATGGGATGTTTCCACGGTAGGATGTTCAGGTTTGAGAAGAGTACCGCCTTGGAGATTGTGAAGGGCTTCCTTGTTACCCAGTTCAACCATCGTAGGTACTACACTGGTGTGCAAAACTTAAGGACCAACACTATTTCTAAAGGTTACAACCAAAAAAATCTTTACTTAAGGTACTCTTTACTGATGATAGTAGATTCAGTCTCAGCAGCGATTCTGGACGTCAATTAATCTGGCGAGAGTTTGGCACACTGTATCACCCCGCAAACATCGCTGAAAGGATCGATATGGCGGTCAAGATGTTCTCGTCTGGGGAGGCGTTATCTTGGATGGACGTACATAACTCTAGATACTGGAAGGCGCTACTGTACTGAGGTAATCCTTCCCCATGTGCGTCTGTTCCGAGGTGCCATTAGTCCCGGTTCGTGTTTATGGATGATAACGCCACACTCCATCGCACTGCAGCTGTGATATGCTTTTGGAAGGTGAGGAAATTGTTCGTATGGATTGGCCTGCCCGTTCCAATGATCTAAATCCCATCGAACACATATGGGACGCTCTGGAGAAACGCATAGCGATACATCCACACCCACTAGAAAATGTTCACCAGCTGAAGATGGCGCTGACAGGAATGGACGATGTTACCACAAGAACTTATCAACAACATTGTTCAGCGTATAGGCCTTAAAATGGCGTACGACGATTTTCTGTTTCAAAGTTTGAATTATATTCCGGAATATACTTATCTGCTTTTCAGCACACAGATCTGTCACAATCACGTTCGCTAAATGCTTGTACACGTTTCAGCAGTTTCGTTTACTACATGTCCATACAGAATTGTCATCTATGTCTAGATGCCAAATTGTCAGTGTTGCTTTATAAACCAAACCTACATAACTTTTGAACAAAATGGATCTGTCAGGAATTGATTAGTGAACTCAGCATTTCTGAACATAAAGATGGATTAAGCAGTTTTTGAAAAGTGTATTGCTACATATGAAAATTGTACACGGATCTTGTGAAAACACAAGATTTAAAAGAGGCACGCTTAATCTGAGTTAATAAAGGCTAAACCATTTTATCTATATTCATTCTTCGCAGTCTTGTGTGCAGAAAAGCAACTTCTTTCTTTTTATTAATGCAATAATATTGCCCCTTCAATTTTTCTTCCTGAAGAAAGACTCACGAGGTTTACTGGATAGTTCTCCATGTTTCGATTTTAGATATTGTCATCATTTATTAAGTTTAATACTTTCCATGTAAAAACAGTTAAAAATAATATCAATAAATTTGTAAATAAAAAAATTTCTTGCTTAATTCGTGTTCGTTTTCTCTTAATGTGCACAGTGGGCATAGTGTTTTTTGTCAAGCGGTTCCTGTGGTTCCCCACAGATCCGTGTTGAGTACTCGGTGAAGTATGCACAACATTTTAAGGCCAGTCAGTGTGGGTT
Organism: Mastigoproctus giganteus; assembly: GCF_048544385.1. NCBI lineage: Eukaryota > Metazoa > Arthropoda > Arachnida > Uropygi > Thelyphonidae > Mastigoproctus > Mastigoproctus giganteus. The sequence goes on from NC_143580.1 coordinate 201,748,192, forward strand.
ATGTGTGAGTGTGTTGTTTGACTGACCTCTTAGTTACTGGGAGGCTCGATCACCATGGAAGGAGCCTTTCAGCATTCGTCTACCGGCACGAGGAGCCGGGCCAGGAAAATAGAAGGAACGCCTGACGGCTCTCTCCCCACTTACAAAGCAAGAGAGGAAAGAGGCGAAGTTAGAGGAACGGGGCGAGTTGGATAGGAAAGATAAGAAAAGAAGAAGGGAAGCAAGAGTAGGCAGAGCGGAAGGCTATCCCCAGCAGAGGGCCAGGTAATCTTACGCCTGTCAGTTGACCAGCGTCAGTAGAACCCCTTCGATGAGGACTCATCGAGGGTGGTTAAAATCCCGCCTGGGGAGTGTCCCAGGCCAGCAAAAGAGCCCGAAAGCATCCAATCCCACGTGGAGATGCGGCGTCAGCAAAGGAACTTCAAGGAGAAGAGATGATGTGCATATTGTGCTTAATCTGCATATATGCCTCAATGGATACAGTAAGTATTTATACAGAGTGAACACTTTATTAGGTATAGCTACATAACAGCGGGTAGCCTTACCCCGCCCTGTTCCTATGAACAGCCTAGATTCGAAGTCCTTAGTTGCATGGACTCAAACAGATGTCGAAAGCGTGTCACGTCACAGGAGTCTGCGCGGTAGCACAGTGGTATCGTCACCGTCCTCCCCACACCGGGTGGAAAAGGCCCGGGTTCGAATCCCATCGATGACGCCAGGAACTTTAATGAGCTTTTTTCACTCCGTGGCTGAGTTAGTCGGTCTCAGGCGTAGATAGCAAAGTTTTTTTCCCCAGAAACTGGGATTTTTCGTCCAGCCAACAGACAAATCGACCATAGAACACACGCAATTAACAGACATAAGACACAGCACGGCAGATGAATTTAATTATTCGGGTGGCCTAAATATAATAGTTTGGTTTGTCACGTCACAGGGATGGTGGTCTATGCTGACTCAACTGCTTCCCACAGTTGTTGAAAATTGAATGGTTGCGGATCTCTACTCCTAAGTGTTCGTTCCGCCTCATTACACTGGTGTTTAATTGACAGGAATCCAGTTGAGCACCAGATCACTGTTGTAACACTGTAACTATTTCTTTACAATTATTGCCTTGTGACATGACACATTATACTGTTGGAAGAACCCATTCACAGATGCACATATTGCATCTGTGAATGCGTTTGGTCGGAAACAATTTCCAGTTAACCCAAGGCATGCAAATGTTGCTACACTGCTATCAAAGAACCCAGTGTGCACCACGAAAACACTCTCCACATCATTACACCGCCACTATCAACCTGCACTGTTCACGCTTAGAAGGATAGGTCCATGGTCTCATGTTGTTTTCGCAATATTCTGTTCCTGCTATTGAAACAGCTGGAAGCGGTATACGTTATTTGTGTCAGAGAGTTGTTGTAGGGTTTTAGGTGCTTCAGAAACTTAGGCTATATTAAGCTATATATAATATGTCTGTAAATTGCGTGTGTTCTGTGGTCGATTTGCTATTTGCTGAACGAAAATCTCGAATTTCAGTGAGAAAAAAATCATGCTACCCTCCTCGCCTGACACCGACTAATTAAGTCACTTTGTGAAAAGTACCCATAAAAAGTCCTCACTTGTTTAACGGGATTCAAACTTAGGGCTTTTCTACCCGGTGTTGGGATATCGTCGTGTAGCAGAGTTTTAGGAGCATCAGCGACTAAGACCATATTGTTCCGTGTGTCTGTAAATTGCTTGTGTTTTGTGGTGATTTTCTGTTTGCTGGACGAAAACCCCGAGTTTCCGGGATGAACAACCACGCTACACTCGTCTCGCCTGAGACCGACTAACTCAGCCACGTTGTGAAAAATGCCAAAAAAAAAAAAAATTCTCACATCATCGACGGGACTAGAACTAAAGTCTTTTCCACCCTCTGTGGACAGGACGGCGATTCTACCAGCTGTGCTACCCACAAGGGTGGAATACGTGAGACCAGACAATGTTTTTCCAATCCTTCACTGTCCAGTGTTGATCTTTCACAGCTCACTGTAACCGTACCTTGATTTTTGTTGACAGGAGTTGAAACCGTTTTAGTCGTCGGTTGCGACTAAAATATATGACAATATATATGACAATGTACGACGAGTTGTGCGTTCTCATGGTTTTTGTTGTTGTTGTATGATTTTAGGCGTATCAGGCCCTATTGCACTATTTATAATGTCTGTAAATTGTGTTCTGTGGTAGATTTATTGTCTTCTGGACGAAAAACTTGAGTTTCTGGTAGAAAAAAATCATGCTACCCTTGCCTCAGACCGACTAACTCAGCCAGGTTATGAAATGTGCTTTCTGAAATGCCTCTTTGGTTACTCGTGTTGTACCTGGTTATTATGTGACTGAACTGTAGCCTTTATGTTAACTATGTGCAAGGTTTTTCAGCCTCTCGCATCGACGGACTGATTCCGACCACAGGATCAGTGTTGTGTGAAGGTTGTTTTGTTATTGGACGTTTATTGCATATACAGTATTAACGGCCTCCAAGCCTGTGCTCGTAACCGAAATTGTATTATGTCTCTATAATCTCGTTACACCCGAGAGGTATATTGATACATTCCTCCTACAGCACTAGTCTCTTCGGCTACTGGTTGCTGTAGTTTTGGTCTGACCCGAAGCAGATCTTCATCTCAAAATGCGCATTAGTTCTTCCCAAAGATGATCAGTGAGGTTCAGGTGTGGATTCCGTGTATGCTAATGGAGCTTTTGCATATCTTCAAACTAAAGTACTATAGACATGTAGTACGATATGGTGTATTGTAATTAACCAAATGAATTCCGGTTAATATCAAACTCGATTCCTAGTTGAGATTTTTCGTATTTCGAGTGATATATGATTGATCTTTATGGATGTAAAACTCGAGTCTAATATCATGAAAAACATATATTCAAGAATGATTCTGATCATGTGCAACAGATAGATTTACCTGGGAATCAATATCTAGCTTCTTCAGCTATTGTATGCATATCTTCACTGACAGACTCCGCCACTAGACCTTTTCCACATGGTGTGGAAGGACCATGTGGAACCTCTGATGCCACTTTATTAGGTACATCCTTGCTGTGCGCACAAATGGTTTGTCCCATTTGTGACTACAGTTGTGGATATAAATGCAGCAGAACAACCTTTCTGGTATCAGTTAAGCGTACAAATCGTAGCAAGAATGGGGAAAAGGAGTCATCTAATGGACTTTGAACGTGGCATGGCAGTAGGTGCAAGACGTGCCGGACAAAGCATCTCTGAAACGGCAGTTCTCCTGAACTTTTCGCGCACCACAGTTTCAAGGGTGTATCGAGAATGGTGCAACGAACAGAACACATCCTCTCAACGGCACTCCTGTGGAAGAAAATCGCTTGTTGATGAGAGAGGTCAGAGGAGGATGGCTAGAATTGTGCAAGCAAACAGACGGGCCACAATGTCGCACATCACGTCAGAATACAATGTTGGTGCGCACAACAAAATATCGCAACGGACCACTAGTCGCACTTTGTCGCGAATGGGCTACAGAGCCGACAGCCACATCGCGTACCTTTGTTATCAATGAAGAAGAGAACACGCCTCCTGTGGACACAGCAACACCAGCACTGGACTATCGAGGATTGAGTGACCGGCTTGAACCCCGGTCACTCAAGGCACGTGTACTTATGCACCGCGCGCCTGACCACTAGGCTACGGCGGCATGTTATAGTGCTCTTTGGGACTGGTCCCTTCACAAGCGCTTTAAGGGGAGTAACGTTGTTTGTTTTAATTAATCTTTATTGTACATAATTTTCTGGTTAAGGAGACAAAAGTCGCCCTTGTTGGATTTTCGCAGTGTGTATATAACCATATCGCATACCATGTGCTTTTGGACTCCTTCGATTATTTAAATCGAGTCAACGGTTAGCTAGGAAATATTTCTGCCAAGAGAATTAGTTGAAAGAAAAAAAAAAAAACAAACTCGCTGGTTAGTTGAACACAGCTACTAATGGCTGTTGTAATTAGCGTTAATAACTTGAAACGGATTTTGCTGATGAAGTTTTTGGAAGGCTGCCAAAGCTATTTGACACTCCCTATCATTAGCAAACGTTAAATTTATTTATTTATTATTATTTTATTTTTTTTTTTGTTTGCCACAGAATACAGTTTCATGTATGTATTAGAGTAGAAGGCATATACTGCTGTTTAGAATTTTTGTTAAAGTAACTAAGGCCACGAGGCACGAGTGTACTGTGCTATAAAGTCGGTTTGCTTGTTTAACGAGATGAAAAACAAAACCACAGTTAATGCAAGGGGGAAAAAAAAATATATATATATATCTGGACCCTTGCCCGAAACTGGCTAACTAGACTACTGTGCGAAGAAAGCCCATGAGAGTTCCTCTCCTTGAGAAGGAATTCGTACTAGGCTTTTTTCAACATGGTGTTGAAAGACAGCAATTATATCCTTTGGAAAAAAATAAAAACATAATAAGAAAATATAGAAAATTAGAAGAATTATTATAGAAATACAAACAGCTGATCTTGAGGAATTTGTATTTTTATATACAGAACTATTAAGAATATTGATTCAATCAGTCGATACATGGGAGACACATGAATCGTATATTTAAAAATAAGTTTCTTAGCCATTCATTGTAGTGAAAGGTTGATTTTTGCAACCTATATTAATTAAAAAAATTAATATGTGTAACTCATACAATAAGCAGTTTTGTATATTTTGAAGGTTTTCTTCTTTCTATAGTATTTTCGCAGTGCATAGGCTTCCTTATAGAAAGACAAAAGGTCTCTGTTTGTTAGTATCGATCTGCTTGGAAATAACAGCGGCACGACGAAATACCCAACATGTAGACGCTAATAAGATGACCCGGGCTACCTTCAGCAGTGCAGACAAATGTCTCGAAATCGATGACGGAAGAGGAAACAGAATTACCTAGAAACAAGAAAATTTGACCGACGAAGGAAACTGGAGTCCACCAGGGATTCAAAGGCTGATGAATATTAGCGCAAACCTTTTATTTTCCTATTCCATTGTTTACAATGGAAACAAATCAGACAGCTTCCATTACAGTGGTGACACCTAGTGGGAACATGTTTCAAGTAACCGCATGAAAATGGCAAAAAAAAAAAAAATAAATAATAATAATAAATAAAAAGATTTCCTGTTTACCAGCTGAATATGTTATGCAAAATTATTTTGAACAATGTTTCGAACAGAAAAATAAGATCATCTTTAGACAGGAAATATTTTGTTACTGTTAGTAAAAGTATTCATCAGTTGTTCATGAATTTGATTTTCTTTCGAGAATAGCTAATAAAAGCAGGTTAAAGGATGTTTTTTTTTTGTTTTTTGTTTTTGTTGTCTTCAATGTCTTTTATTGAAAAATATTTGAAATTATTTTCTCTTATGTCAGATACCTATAACAACATTCATAAAATTATAAATATCTTCCGTGACAATAGTGGTTCCACCACTTTTTACCCGTTTGGAGCGGATGGATTCGAATCCCGTCGACGACAGGAGGAATTTCTGAAGTCCTCTTCAATCGAAGCTGTAGTTAGTCGCTTTCAGGCGGATTGAGTAGGGTTTTCCATGTGAGTTATTCCACGCCGATTTGCGTGCTGTGATGGGTTTTCAACCGCTGCATATGTGAATCGGCTGAAATACACATTTCTACAGACAGTAATAAACTTATAAATGCGTTTATCTTAAAGTTCAAACGCATGGCTCAAACGATATATTTTATATATTTTATTAATCTTCAGAAGACTTCAGATTTTCAGTTTGATCAGTTGGTTGTAGCTTAGGTGGAATGCAGTAATGTTTCTAAATTGCGTGTATTTTGTTAGTCAGTTTGCCAGTGGTGAAAAACCAAGTTTCGGGGAGATAAAAAAAAAAAAAAAAAACACCTCTATGCAGAGCCTTCTTTAGTTTCAGGAAATATTTCTGAATTTCTGCTGGGGATGGGATTAGAACCACGCCTTTCTCATACGGCGTGGAAAAGCTTCGACAATACCATCTCATTAGGCCAGCGGGGTTGATTACTCAATCTTTGTATATTAAGTACTAAGGCAATAATGAATTAATGCATGGTTCCACTTCAGAGTCTTCTTTATTTTATTTTATTTATTTATTTTATTTTTTTGTTTTTGTTAGCATTTTGAAAACTAATTTTAGAATATTTTAGATGTTTTAGAATATTTCGCTTTTTGTTAGCGAATATTTCGAAATATTCTCAAAGCACAAGTGGAGAGAATTGCTCATTTTAACCAAAATAATACCGATTCACATCAAAGAGCAAACGATATGAGAAATGGGGGGGGGGGGGAATACTCTTTTACCGTTGACGCTACTTTGGAGTTTAGCCAGCTGCATTGTCAAGGTTGGCTGCCTTTCTTCTCAGCCTGTTCACCCGTCAACCGTTGGGAATTTATGATCTTTACGTTGCTTGAGCGTGTTATTTAAACCTTCAGCAAGGCTTGCATAGCGTCCTTCGTTGGTTCAGCATGTCTATTGAAAATCCATACCTGAGATAAATGGCGGAGAAGGTACTGTTGAGTTTTCCCGTAAGAATAAAGGTTATCCAATAGTTTTTCACTTCACGGATCTTCTGAGATAAAAGGTATATTTTTTGGTGACTTTTGAACTTTTTTGTGCTGTCCAGAGTATCCAACAAAAAAAGTACAGTCTGTGGATAGCCTGATATATTTTCTGTTTCCATGAACTCAAAGTCCGTCCATCAGTGTATTAAATATAAACATGTCATCAATACTTATGCCAGATAATTTGTCTTCGTAAGTAGAACAACCTTTGATGTTATGCCGATCCATCTTCTGTGTATCTTCACTGGTGTGATTAATTACTTTCTCCTTTCATGTAGCAGCTCGCTTTAGAATTGCATACATACTATGGATTAGTTAAAACTATAACTGATATGTTTGGACAGGTTAGTGCAAGCATTTCACACTGCTTTTGTACCCTAGTTCTGAAGAATCAAATTTGTATAATGAAATGAAGCATATGGCATATTCAGTTTGCCTTGCTTTATCGGATGTGCAGAATTTCTGGCACAGATTCTGCATATTGAACTAATGATTTGATTATTAATATCATTGTATAATATAATAAAAAAGGAGTGTCATTAAAACTGAAATTTCTCTTTTAATAAATGCCCTATGTGAAATAATGGTTCATTCCAAGGTAACAACAATTAAAAGTAGGATATACTGTACGTGTATGCATGCACATTCAATGAAAGATTGATGGAACAGGAGGAGATAAGAAAAAGACCAAGATTCCTTCACAAGAGGTGCAGTAATAGGTTGTTACAAAGCAGGCATATCGATTTGCCAGATAGTAGAATGAGTAGGAGACCCAAAATTAATTGTTGGAAACATCGTATGCCAGTGGAAGGCAGAATGTAACGCGATCATTCATCCCAAGCTAGGAAAACCACCATTAATTACCCCACAAGTATGACCACAGTTGAAACGGACAGTGAGAGGAAATCGTAATGGCACTCTTAATGAGGAGAAGAAATTGACATTGCATCAGTCAGAACGAGATGTGCAGTAATGAATTACAAACATACTCGAGTAATCAGTTGGATGCATCAAAGAATGGGTTCCACCGGATTGTATTATATCAACAATGAAATTCGTTGACGATAGTTTGATGGCATGGGCTTGTTTTACGTGCGTTTGACTTAGTCCACCAGTCGCCATCTTTGAGACCACGAAAGCAGACGGTTGCGTCATCAATTAACGCACTAATAGAGGCATTTTCGGATACCAATTTTGATGTCTTTGAGAGTGGTCGTTGTTGCCACAAGTTCTCGACCTCCTTTAATGCGCCTGTGCAACTTAAAGTTACAGTTGTCTTCAAACATTTGTCTCTATAAACCCCTGACATTTCTCTTGTAGTTTATGTAGCACTTATGCCACTTGAAACACCATAACGTATAACAAAACGTTGCTCAGTGTTCAATTATATGGCTTAAAATCTTCCATTACGCGGCTCAGAAAACAGTTCACCCTAATAGCACGTAACTTACGGCCACTTTGCAACTACCAGACAACGTTTCACAACTTGCAACTGTGTCAACATATTTTTGAATATACACTTTCCTATCTTCTACCGATAGTTCGATTAAATTTCAGTGGTTGTACGATCGGGCGTTTATTTTTATTTATTGTACCAGGCATTCCTTGTCAAATCATGGCATCTTACTGTATATTACAATACCATATATACAATATTACAGATACAATTTACACTATCGTGCAGAAAATGAGGTACAGCCGTTTAAAAGTATGCAACAATGTCTGAAGTTCATCCGGCTCACTCTCGCAAAGATAAATAAATAAATAAATAAATAAATAAATAAATAAATCTTTATTGTGAAGTAGAGTTACAGCACAATATCCCATCACGGCGACGAGCGCCAGGGGTTCACATATAGCAGTTAGAGAAAAGATAAGTACAGCGAACAAATACAAAATCCTACAAAATACAGTTTACAAATTCAAAAGGCTACAAAATACCGCGAACAAATTCAAAAGGCTAAAAAATACAGCGAACAAATACAAAAGGCTACAAAATACCGATCACAAATACAAAAGCAATACAAATACAGCATAAAAACGCAGAGCTAGACATAAATACAGAAATAAATACAAATTGGCCATATATCAGGGTTCAAGGGCTTTGATAAAGTTGTGTCTGTCCTTCTTCTTACTTATTATGCTGTCGATGTCGGCGTCCACACGGTTGAAGGGCAGCGAGCATCTGCTTGGGAAGAAATCTCTCCGTGAGTACAAGCCTGTTGTGGTGAGCCACGAGTGCTGGTGCCGACCTTAGGCTTGGCTGTGGAATCCTCCACAAGCGATAAAAAGCTTGCTGAGTTTCTGCACCACCACAGACGTGCAAGGTGGAGATGGGCTAAGGCCTAGGAGCCACCCTTGATACAGGTAAACACACACACACACACACACACACACACACACACACACACACACACACACACACACACACACACACACGTGTTCATATATAATATAGTATATATATAGGTATAATGAGAATGATAATGCTAATGTATATAAAATTGTATATATATATTCTCTGTAAGTTCTTGTATATAAAATGTAAAGAATTGTGTGTACAAATAAATGGAAAAAAAAAAAAAAAAATGTGGAATCCTCCAAGAGCAAGCGTTCCAAATATTTGGAGATGATATCTGGCCTGTGATGAGTTTGGCTGTGAACACCAGCCTCTTTTCCACGATCAGGAACTTCAACCTCGGGATGTCGAGTGCTTGTGCCATCATGGTGGTTGTGGTAGTGGGAGGTAGACGAAGCTTGTTATTGGCCCATTTCAGTAACCAGTATTCAGCGGTGTACACTCGCTTGAGGTTTGTAGGTGCAGCAGAGGCCCATATTTCTGCACCATAGACAATGGCGGGGTAAACGGTGGAGGTGATGAACCTTTTAACAGTGACAGGATGTCGGACGTGCAGCAGCTGCTGCTTTGAGATCCACCGTAAACGAGAGAATTTGGTACTGATTTTGTTGATCTGGTTGACAAAGGACATCTTTTGGTCAAACAGAACGCCAAGATCTGTGTGCGAGGGTACATTTGGTATTCGTACCCCTGCGAGTGAAACGTGGAGTACTGTCGGCATGGATTTAAGGGAGAATATAACCTGGGCAGACTTCACTGGGTTGATTTTTAGATTGAAGTTTGCCAGGTACAATTCTAGATCCTTAAGTTGGGAATTGATCTTGTTGCTGAGCTGAACGGGATTGTCGCCAGGGTTAATTTGAGTCAGCAGTTTGAGGTCATCGGCATAGCATAGGAGACCCTTCGTTGAGGCAATAATGGGCACGATGATAGCTGTGAACAGGATACCGGATAGGACACCCCCCTGCGGTACTCCAGCAGTAATGTCGCAGGATAGGGTGTGTTGTTGCCGATGGAGAATAAGTATTCTGAGACAGAGAAGAGATTCCAAAAAGCACAGCATATCACCTCGAATGTGAAATTTCTCCTTAAGTAGGAGGAGCAAGGCCGGGATCGACACGGCATCAAAGGCTGCGCTTATGTCAAGATATGTGGTTGCTAGCTCAGCTCTTTGTTCGAATGCTGAGAGGATGCGTTCTGTGGTGGCTGCCAAGTTAGTGACTGATGATTTTCCTGCTATGGCATAGTGGATTTCGGATGGTTTCGTCTGGAGGATTTGGTGAGTGATTGTGGGTAGCAAAGCCTTTTCAAGAGTTTTTAGCAGACAAGAAGCAACTGATATGGGTCTGAACTGATCGACGTTTGTGGCAAATTTGTTTTTAGGGATGGGGCACACTCTGTACTTATTCCACTGGGGTGGGAAATAATGCTCAGTGAGGCATCTGTTGTAGATCGAGAGAAGAGGGTCTATGATGAATGCGCTCAAGCATTTGATCATAAATTGCGGAATTCCATCCTCCCCAACAGTGGCTGTTGTGGGAAGGGAATTGATGGCACGTATGAGTTCCTGTTTCGTGATCTGGATAGTCCCTAGGACATCTGAAGGGTTTTCATAGTCAGACTGGACAACTGTGGATGGGAATGTGGTTGTATTTGAAAACCTGGCGATGTATTTTAACCATTCTTGAGGATCAGGCATATGATTGGATCCACCATGTGGGGCAGCATAGAATGGCTTTCCTTTCCTCAGAGTGCGGTTAAGATTTACTTGGATTGCAGCAGCTTTCTTTCGATTAAAGTGGGCCCTGGCGCGGGAAAAGGCTATTCTGTCTTGACTGCCATTCGTAAGCTTCCATTTCTTATGTAGGACTTGTTTCATTTTGAAGCTGTTGTTGAGGTCAGCAGTCCACCACGCTCTGGAACGGGGAGTTATTGTTACTCGTTTGGTGGCAGCATAGTCGGTGACGGATTTAATCCAGTTAGACAAGAGTGTCACTGCGAGGCTGAGGTCGCAGTCAATGAGGACATCCCAAGGAATGCAGGATGCTGCTTCTACACAGAGTTGAGGATTGAGGTATTTAGGTGCTGAAACATATTTGATTATTTTGTTGTCAGGGATGTTGAAATTTGGCACCTGCAATGACCACGTCAAAACTATAAGAACTGCAATCCAGAACTGAACATCACAAGGAGCTGCCCAGTCCGTTGAGAACCGCACCCAGCACCGCAAGGATATATTGAGACGGACAGCACAAGTAGCTTCCCAGTCTAGACGATAAAAACACCCAGCACCACAAGGAGATGCTTAGGTTGGACAGTGTTATCGTTCTCTCTTGTTCACGCCGTGTAGAAAAGGCTTGAGTTTGATTCCCGTCGCCGACCGAAGTTGAGAAATACTTCTCCCCGAGGTGGGACTTTTATGGGTAGTCAAGCTGGTCGGTTTCGGCCGATGCAGGATTGTATGGTTCTATCTCCCGGAAATCCGGGTTTCCATCCTGCAAAACAGGTGAGCCGACAACAGAATATACATAATTTACAGACACAGTATACAGAACCCTCATGGCCTTAGTTTCCTTGGCGAAAATTCTAATTCAATGTAATCCAGTCCATATCTTCCTCCATACCGCAGGCGAATTTCCGGTTTTTCTTTGAAAATAAAATTTATTAATAGTCCTCATGTGAATACTGCAGTCTTTTCTTGCCACGGCTGTGTCCTAATTGAGGTAATATTGATTCACCAATATTGGCATCGGCAATATTGCTGTACCTAGATCATTAATAGAACCACTGTTTTACGAACAGTGAACTGTGATATCACTTGTGATACGAAGTGATATCACAGTTTTCTTTCCCCACTCGCAAATGACTTCTGGATTGGTCCTTTTGACCAATTTATACATCTCGGCTTTCTTCATGCATCTGCAAAACATTTATATATATATATATATATATATATATATAACTTATCTGTCAGAAAGAGAGAGGAGGAAGAGGAGTTTTTGTTAATAGTATGTCTTCACTATTCCCTTTAGACATACTTATTTACTGTACACATTTAGATCCATTAAGGAAAAAGCAGCTAACCCAATAATAACTGTAATTGTAAAATAAGGTTAATTCTTTACGGCCTGTCATTGAACGATGATTTGTAGAAGCAGTCCAGCCGATATTCCATCTAGAGGAAAGCAAGTTACTAATAGTTTAAAATACAAATCTAAAAGGTGAGAATACATTAGGACACCACGCGAGTGTTTTTTTATGTATTTGCTGTGAATCTTCCACCCTTAACGGAGTCTGCCGAGGTAATGGAGACACTACGTCCAAAAGGTTCTCAGTAAGTATTTATTAAACGAAGCGGCCGCTCGCCAAGTCTCTTCGCTGTAGGCAATCCGATAACATTTCCCTTGAGAGCGATTTCCGTTTACTTTAACGAGAATAAAAAAAAAAACATTCTGCTAGCGTATTCTGTCTCTAGAATTGCATGAACGTCTTCATCATCTATGTCATTACCACAGAAAACATGTGGTAATAGACATAGCAACTTTCTTCCTTGTTTCTTCTTAAAGGATGCTCTCTCTCTCTCTCTCTCTCTCTCTCTCTCTCTCTCTCTCTCTCTCTCTCTCTCTCTCTCCTGCTTTCTTTTCCATCCTCTTTCGCTTTTATTCACCACTTTAAATATGCCGTTTTTCTATCACAGGCATCCTTATACACTCATTTTTATCGTTATCTTTCCTCTTCTCATTCTTCCCATATTTCACTGGGTACCGCCCTTACCAGTGATTAAAGCCGGCAACTCTTTCAGGATTATTGAAAAAAAAAAAAAAAAAAAAAAAAAAAAAGAGGAGCTCATAATAGCTTTTTATTATTATAAAGCTAGTCAAGATAATATAATTTTCTCTAAACAACCTTATCATCAAAAATTAGCCCAATAATTTTATGGTGTGTTTTTGTCTGGCCCAAAAAAAAGTAAAAATAAATAAATGAAATAAAAAAAATAATAATGATATCAAAAGAAGTGTGATATGTGTTGTTTATAATTATTTTTCCAAAATATTCATAACTTTCTATGTTAATAGTATTTAAGCTCGCATTGATATTTTGCATCGTGACATATCTATAAGGATATCCATCAAACCAGCATAATGGAATAATTTCAAAAGCTCAGCTCCCATTTGGAGCACAGCTTATTTTGTGTGAATTTTTTAAATTATTCCGTATAGCAGTGTGTCCTTAAAAGAAAAATAATATTCTTACAATACAACAATGAAAAGACTCGAGACTATCAAAATAATGCTTAATACAAATACTAATTTCTTAATACTAATATTAAATGTTATTTGGGATCCTTTATAATAATAATAAAAATAATTCTTGTTTATAATAAGGCGCGATCAATCAGGTCAGTGGAGCTTACGATAAAACATGAATATAGTTATTAATCGTATTTAGCAGTAGGCCACGCGAGCTTTAACCGTGTTACCATTCGAATTGCGTATGGTAATGCATTCTTGTTTCTACTCAATCGGCTAAGTCAGACCTACTAATAATTATCAGATTGTGTTGATTTTTATGGTATGAATTCAAATAGTATTTAATTGGCAATTATAGTCCTCAGCTTCCTTTACTTTTTCCTCGTGATTTGCATGGATTTTATTTTATTTACAATTTGCTAATACTCTAATTAATTTATTGAAAAAATTTATCGATTCTTCCACTCTCCGTCCATGGTGTATTTTTTATTTCTAGATGTTTTCCCCCGTAATTTTTCATTGCTTCTCCTGCGTACTAAGTTTTATTCTTCTAGCCCTTTATTTTATTCAATAAAGCTGATTAAGTATCAAGGGGATATTTTTAATAATTAAACGAACCTATATTGTAGGATTTTGATGCGTATAGATAGTTATATTTTTATACATTTTTTCCGCTTTCAATTTAATTTATTTTAAGAGTATTTTGATGTCGACTTTAGAATGTTATGGTTTCGTGTTTTAGAATTATGCAGTTGTTTAATATAGTTGGAGAAGGACGTTACCTGTTGGTTTCCATGAAATATAGTGTTCTATAGTGACCACCCTTATACCATGTGAATATTGAATTCTGAATTCCGACTACGCAGTCGGAATTGAGACATTCGGCAAGCAGGAGGCTGGCAACAGCCTATGTGTGTGGTCTGAGGATGGGTTCCAACAAGGTTCCCGAAACATTACATTAATGTATAGGGATTTAGTTAGTAGCTAAGTAAACTATTTTAATATTCACGTTGTATAAGAGTGGTCATTATAGAAAGCAATTGTTTAATTTTTAATGCTTTAATTTGAATGATGTTTTATTATTTATGTCGACTCGAACGCAACGTTATTTGCAACAATTTGCATGTGTTTTTAACTCCTCTGGGTGAGGGAAGTACAACGCAGAAGCAGCATTGGGTAGATCTACTACTTAGTTATGCCATTATACATTAAAACAATAAAAATTTAATTACTATAAAATATATTACATCAGATTATAAATAAAATAAATTTTCTGTTTTTATATCTGTTTATACTCTTGGATGGATTAACGCGAAGGTTTTACTCATCGTTTATTACTTACATGGACTAAATCTGAATGGCGAAGAACAGCAAAGAATTATGGAGGCTAAGATTTATACGTAGTATTAAATAACTAACTGCTTCCTCGCATTTCTTGCAAAACCTTCACAAAATTTTAAGAGCACGCAAATTATTTCATCTGATTTTTGAGATCAACTACGGATGTAATAATCTTCCTATCAATAGATCAGGGCAGTGCGAAGGAAGTGTGTTAAACATCCTCCCAATAACTCAAGCCTACACTGAACGAGAGACTTGATGACCCAAATTAATACAATAGTTCAAAATCCCCCCCCCCCTTAACAGGTCAAAATCTTTCCCTTTTTAAATTTCTGCATACGACCCTGCTACAGAGATTTGAATTTATTGAACAATTAATAATTGGAACCCATTTTTACCATACAGCCATTGTTTTCTGTACAAACAACAGTTTCGTTGCCAGGAGAAGAGCACGTTGTATCTTTTTAGTTTCAGCAATAAAAAAATTGCCTGTGCGTGCACACTCATTAAGCAGGGTTTTTACATCTGAAGAACACGTAATAAGCTGTTCATCTAGAGTTGCCAGAGTGCGTCTAGCCTAACTCTATTTTTCGGAAAGTATGCTGAAGCGAGTAAAACGGACATAGGTATGTAGGAAGTAGTTCAAATTATTAAGAATATAAACAGAGATATCTTGAGTCCTTCACTTCGCCATCATAATCACTGCAAATGGCATATGTTTTACAAGTCCTGTTTTCACCTCTGCATCTAATTATTATTATTTTTTTTCTGTATATATTCCGTCACGACAACCAAGTCAGTAGAGTTTACAATAAATCGTCAATACAAATATTTATCGTATTTAGTAGTCACGGGCTTGAAGCCCGGTCTACTCAAGGAATGCGTACAATGCACTCTCGCTCCTGCCCACTGGGCTACGTCAGTCTGATTTCTACTTTATTGCCAAGTGATTGATGCATGGCGTTGCTCAAAAGGCAGTACTGAAATTTAGTTTCACACATAATTTTTTAGGTAATGTCATATCCAACTTTTTTTTAATTCTTTAAATAAGCCGTGATTCTTGCTCATTATTGATTTTATTTCAGTATTGAATTCTATTTCTTCATCTTTTTTTTTAGATTGCTTTCCCGCAGGAAATGTCACAATATTCTCTGGATATTCGCAGCGTCTATAAATGGCAAAATCAATTTATGTAATATTTTACTCTCGTATGATTGGATTTTAAATACGAGACTCGTACTCTGAATCTGTAATTTTTGAATTTTGTAAAACTGTCATGCATGAAGTCCATTTCAACTTAGGAAATGTAAATGACATTTTATCCATCGAAAGTGGCGTTTCCATTCGGCTTTATTATCACACAAAATATTTCACATTTTCAAAAAAAATGAGCCAGTTCAAAAGTTTCATTACTGTATGTCAAGAAGTTTATTGTATAAGAAAGCATACCATCAAATTAGCTACCATTTGAATTGAAAACAATAATAAATCTAATATTTCAAACTGGAGGAAAAATTTATACGCGATTTTTGGGGATGTGAAGATGTGACCGTAACTTCGTTTGTTGGAACTACACAGTCGACTACCTCTAAAGTTATCACTCTACCGAAACCTCTTGTTTGTGAAGGTTTTAAGGGCGCGCACAAACTGTCAATGCTATCAAACAGGAGTATTTACTGCAGATAGAAAGTCAGCTGGTGTTTGTAGCCATAGTGTAGTGTAGCCTATTATACTATATACATATAAATAAGGAACCACTTAATGTCTAGAAAAAGCCGAGCTGCCACGACATCCTCTTCCGCTTTCTGTAGAAAGCCACAGCAAAACTCGTTCCCCTTGATTTTAATCGGTTTTAACAAGGTACAACAAGTGTAGTTTATGTTCTCAAAATGCTTCCGTAGAATTCCAAAATATTGAGCATATTTCATTCACGGCTACTTGAAGTGGACGTTTTCGCTGAAAGACTTTTTTACATGTACTGTTTCATCAATGGCTCGAGAGGGACCCGGACTCTTCCCGCTGCAGATACCGTCTGATCACAAAAATTAATTTGCCAAAGGACCAAGAACATATACTAATCCATAACCATGACAATTATAAACACTTCACCACTTTTGCAAAGGATGTCTTCAACAAAAAAAAAAAATATTATTTTAGGGTTACCCGTAATTAAATACATTAACCCGTATTTGTGTCTGTAAATTGCGTATGTTCTATGGTTGATTTGCCTGTTTTGCTGGACGAAAAAACCCCAGTAACTGGGAGAAAAACCTTGCTATCTACGCCTGAGACCAACTAACTCAGCCACGGAGTGAAAAAAGCCTATTAAAGTTCCTCGCGTCATCGACGGGATTCGAACCCAGGCCTTTTCCACCCGGTGTGGGGAGGACGGTGACGATACCACTGTGCTACCCGCGCAGACAGGATGTCTTCAACAGACGAAGAACATTAAGGAGCCTAAACCACCAAGAGCAATAACTTGAGACAGATTCTGGGCACCCCTCTCCAGTAGCATCAACCGCCGACCTCATCGAAGCTCAATTGAACTGAAATTCACTTCCTTCATTTAAGTTCCATCGGGCTGATATCTGCAACTGAATCTCCAGGCAAGATCAACGAGTACCTGATCCCACTGAAGACTTCAAAACCCAGACACTGGAGACATCAGCAGCTTTTCTGCCACAAGCCACATTGGCGATCAAACCGAGCACTCTAGCCTGGTTTTCTTTTACTCTCCTCCCCGGCCGGGAGGGAGGAGATTGGTTCCTGCCTCCTTCCCCCTGGTACCCTTTTTCCGCGTGGTGAGGCCTGGGTCTGACTCTCAGGGGTCACCTTCTCTATCGTCCCCATACCTCTGTATTTTCCCCCCAGCCTTCAGCTCCCCCTACTCTGTCTATCTCGTAGTGTACACCCCACACAACTTATCAATTAATAACATCCAAATTTAAACCATGCTTACATTACTCTTGGCCTTTTATATTCTAGCGTTAACCCCTTTTTTATTTCTTTTTATTTATTATTTATTTATTATTTTTTTAAATTTTATTATTATTATTTTTTTTACATAGGCCCTTGCCACTGAAATCTTTGGAAACTAGGTGGCAGGGCCTGCCAGAATACAAAAATCTACTGGGTACCTGATCTGCCTCC